>NW_025780265.1:0-82435 GCF_021130785.1 Homalodisca vitripennis | reverse complement strand
TTTTTTTAAACGGAAAGATTTAAATTTAGTGGCGGAATCAATTGGGTCTTTGAAACGGTTAGCGATTATTTGTGCATTTAAAACAGTTATCTAAGTATTGTGAATTTTGGTGAAAAATTCCCCAGACTATTAAGGGAAAAGATTGCGGGGTCTGCGAGACCAACGATACAGAAAAGCTTTCGGGGGGAGAACCTATTTATAAAAAGCCGTGCAATAGCTTGCATGGAATTTGTGAGAAGGGGGCGGCCAGATGACAATGCAGGGGGGTATTCCCGGATGCAGGCAGGGGTCGTCCCGAAAAGGGACACGGCGGGGGAGCATGCAGGAGGACGGTCTCGGACGGGGGGAAGGCGCTGGGAGACATACCTGCTTTGTTGCGGCAAGCGGGAAACAACAGCTCGAAATGTGGGTTTCGTGAGTAACGTGTAATCATTGTAAAAGAAGGGACCCCTTGAAAGATTTTGTAGATCAAAAAAATTATGTTAAAAAACCCAAATGAAAACCCAAACCAAATTTTTTTTAAAAATAGGTTTAAAGGGCCTTCGCAAAGGGGGAAAAACAGTTTTACAGCAATAAAAAGAAAATATGTTTATAAAGGTAGGCAGCATTGTGAGGAAAGTAAAGAATCAGCGGGTTCCGGTTCAGATAATCATGGAAACTAAAGACAATGACGATGTGTATGACTTTTCCAATCTTTTTTACGGTTTAAAGAAATAAAAACTAAGTTAAAAAAATTGAGCAAAAAACGGTACAGTTATTAGTGGAAAGTAAGGAAATTGTTTTTGAAGTCGATAGTGGAGTTGTGTTTCGTTATGTCAGAAAAAGATTGTAAGACTAAGTTAGGAAATTAAACATGTATCCAACTGCTTGTATTAAGTTCATATACACACGAAAAGATCAGGCCTTTAGGGAAAGGTTTGGTCAATGTACAACATAAAGGTTTAAAAAGAAACAAATTTGCTTTTAACCCTAGTAATGGGGGCTAATCCCTTGTTAGGGGCGGGGGATTGGGTGCAAACATTTGATTTAACGTTAGAGTGCCCAGTAAAGTAAACAAAAGTACAGTCAGCCCATCGCACGGCATGGTGGGGGGTGCCAACTGCAGGCGGAGCGCGGCAGACGCATGCACGCCTGTCAGTGGAAGCCACAAACACACTTAGAGGTAAACAAACAAACATCTGTAATCCGTCTGGCACAACAACAAACAAATTGAATTATGTACAATGAGTTTCCAATGTATTTAGGATAAGTTGGGGTGTTTCAAGGGGCACCAGTTAAAATTAAAATTTAAAAGAAAATGTGAGTACCAAAATACTTTTTAAAACCCGGAGTACCTTTTACACTTAAAGAAAAAGTAGAAGCCGAGCTGATAGACTGAAAAGGAACGGGTTTTACCAGTAGATACCCGTGAATTGGGGGATCCATTGTACCAATTTTAAAGGGAATGGGAAAATAAGAATTTGTGGGGATTATAAAATAACTGAAATCCTTTCTTTGGGGTAGACCGACACCCGTTACCCAAAATTGAAGAAAAAATTTGCCACCCTACAAAAAGGAAAAAATTTCTAAAATGATTTTCTTCAGCTTAAGCAGCTTAACTAGTGTGATAGTCAAAGTATTTTTAAATTAGCCACCAAAGGATTGTATGCTTACAATGCCTATTTTTTTGGTATCAGTTCAGCACCCGGGAAATTTTCCAGAGAAAAATAAAACGAACTTACAAGGTTTTCCCGGGGGTAATGTTTTTTTAGTGACATTTTTAGTAACAGGTAAAAACAATGAGGAACAATGCATAGACTTAGCTAGGTGTCAAAGATTTAAAGCATGGGTTCACGTGAGAAGAACAAATGTAAATTTTTCTGTGACGTTTAGAATATTTAGGTTTTGTTATCAGTTTAAAAGGGGTTTCATACCGCACCCAGTAAGGTTGAAGCAATTGTCAAGGCACCTAAACCCTAAAATGTGACACAGCTTAAAGCCTTCCTGGTTTGTTAATTACTATTCACGTTTCATTCCAGGATACCACTTTTTAACCCAATGTATCAGTTGTTAAGAAAGGATCCGATTTTGTATTTAATTTAGCTGTAAGAAGGCATAAAAGAGATTAAGAAAAATTTAAATCTTGCTGAGTTTTGCGCATTATGATCCTGCATTACCAAGTGGTACCCAGTGATGCTAGTCCATATGGCATTGCATCAGTTTTGAGTCAGATTCAATACGGGTACGAAAGACCTATATCTTTCGCAGTAGAGTGTTAAATAGCGCTGAAAAAAAACTTTTCACAAATAGAAAGGAAGCATTAAGCATTGTATTTGGTTTTAAAAAATTTGTCAATTTTATATGGTACAATTTTGTTAAAGATGATCATAACCCTTTAGTGGCTATTTTTGGACCAAAGAAAGGGTTCCCTGCTTTCGCAGCAGTAGGTTACAAGATACGCTTTTTTTTTAAAAGTGGTTTCCAATATGGATTGTGTATGTTAAGCCCCCAAAACCCAGGCAAGCCGATGGTTTATCAGATTACCTGTAAATAGTGAGATTAAAGATGAAATCTCGGATGATGCCCTTAAAAATTAATGTCATAGGTACTTTTTGCAGTGTTTAGCGGGAAAAGACATTTCCCCCCCCCATTAAGTATGTAGACATAAAAAGGAATCAATGGTAGATAGTAAATCAAAAAGGTATTATCCTATGTAAAATTAGGTTGGCCTATTGAAAAGAAACCCCAGATCAAAAGCCATTTAAAAATTAGACAGTGGGAAATTTAAACCCTTGGGCAAGGAATCCAAAATGGGGGGGGGAAAGGGTGGTAATACCAAAAAGGCTCAGAATAAACATTCTGAACAAATTGATACTTCCCAAATTAGGTATTGTTCGCAGAAGGCATTAGCCCGTGCTATTATGGTGGCCAATATCGACCGGGACAAGAACAAATGTAAAAGCTGTGCAGCTGTTTGGAGGAAAGAGCAAAACCGCCAAGGCTTTTGCTCTTGGGAAAGTTCCGGAACGGTTTGGTTTTCGAATTTATATTGATTTTTTTGGACCTTTTCAGTTTCCCAAATTATTTTTGGTGGTAAAAAATGGTACTCTAAGTGGCCAGAGGTGTTGCCCCTTGCTTCAACGGCAGCTGTTCACACGATTTTGGAATTAAGGGAATTATTTAGTAGGTTGGTATTGTAGACCCCAAAAGTGTCCCACAACGGACCCCCTTTTACCAGTCAAGAGTTTAAAGAATTTTTTATGTCAAAAAGGTATCAAAACACACGTTTTCCCACCCAAACCACCCAAAAACCAATGGTTTGGGGAAGGTCAGTCAGAATATTAAAAAAAAATTTAAAACAGCTTTCATAATTCCAAGGATTTAGAATTAGCTTTGAGTAACTTCCTGTTCCTTATAGAAATACAGTGCATTCTATCCCAATCTATCGCCGCCCAATTAATTTTGGGGCGATCGCTAAAGTCTAGGTTAGATTTAATTCGCCCAAATGTTAAAAGCAAAAAATGTAGATAATCAAGAAAAACAACGATTGTATATAGGGGTAGTAAAACTAGACATTTAGCTATTGGGACAACCAATCATAGCAGAGATTACAGAGGTGAAAAAAGGTGGTTTCCAGGTTGGTAGTTTCACGATTAGGACCAGTCACGTATTTAGTTGAATAAATACGGGCATGAGGGGGGAAACGACATATCGACCTTGGTAGGTTTACAGTGTAGTCCGGAAATGTCTGATTTGGGCAACAATCCCTGATCCCAGATGAAAAGGTGGCAACAGAGCACACGAGGAAACAAATGATATCAGCGCGGAAAGAGCGAGCGCAAGGTCCCCAGTATTTTTAGCAACGCCTTGCCCCCCTCTCCGCAAAACCATAACAATAACAGAAACGCTCGGGGGCAAAGCCCCAGCCCACGTACAAAATGTAAACAATAACGTTCCAGCGTTTCACCCAAAACAAAGCACCTTTTAGACGATCCCCACTAGGGATCGTAAAACCTTTAGTCAAAAAAGGACTTGTAAAAACAACCAAAGTGACTTGTTAAATTAAAATTTTTTTAAGCCTTTTTTTTATCGATTTTTTAATTGGTTCATTCTTTTGTATTAATTGCTATATTTGATTTTTGGTTTTGATTGAGGTTTGATATTTTTGTTAAATGATTATATTTGGGTTTTTTTTTGTTCTCTATAAACTATACTTACAAAAAAAAAAGAGTAAATGTCAATTTTTTTTCATTGTAATTGATTTAAAATTGGAGAATTTTTAAAACAAAATTGTAATTGATAAAATTTTTAAAATTTAGGGGACTTTGTATTTAAGGGGGAGGTTGTAGTGTATTTAGTGTGAGAAGTACTAAGTTTGGGAGGGGATCCATAGTGATATTTAATGTCTGCACCGTGATGTTGGCAGTATGTATTTTCAGCGATGTAACATACGATGTGGTTAAAAAAATAAAGAATGCTCATAGGCTGCTCCCTGTGGTACATCACGCCCAATACCCTACAACCCAAAGGTCCCAAATGGCCAGCCAGAAATCCACCCGGGCCCCACCAGCAAAATTCGATTTTATTGTAGACATGTTATTTGTTTTCAAAGCTTGCATGTGTTCTTTAAACCTTTTATTAAAATTTCTTCCAGTTTGCCCAATATAATAGCTTTCACAGTCACTACAGTTAGTTTTGTATACTCCACATTGTTTGTATAATTCTTGTTTGTCATCATTTTGGTTCACTTTGTTTTCAATAAGTTTAAATGTACTATTTCTTGTTTGGTGACTAATGGGGAATTTTGAAAGGTTTTTTCGAACAGCTTTGTTTAATTTAGTATTGAATGTTAAATATTATTAAAAGGGTTTCAGTTACTTTCATTACATTAATATATATAGTCTCTTAGAGCAGTTTCAAAAGAAAACTACAATTTTTTCGTACAATATTTCGTTGTAATTAACGACTTTTTCAAGTACACTTTTAAAACATACACAGAATAAAATAAACCCTTGTATATATAATAATATATAAATACATAAATTTATATATATATATATATATATATATAAATTTATGACCTAAAGACCTAATTACAGAAAAAAATCATTTAAAAACTTTAAAGGTAATACATTTAATCATTTAAAGGTAACCATTTAAAATCTTAAAAATGTCATACAGTAAAAAAAGTGTCTATTATTTAAACAATTTCATTACAAATCCAACAATACCCAAGATTAAGAAAATATAGTGAGACATTATTTTTTAAACCGAGTGCTGAACAATATCAACTGTCATTGTGTGGCAGCAATGTCGTCTGCTTATGAGCCATAACAATCAGCTGTTTTAATGTTAGCTTTTATAATCATAAAATCCTTGACAATTAATTGTTGAATTTAGGTTTATTTTTGTTAATACGTATTGAAATAAAAAAATATGTACAAAATACAAAAAAAATATTTACATAGAATATTTAATAGATTTAACGTAAGATTATAACAGTACACAAAATAAGTTTTAATTAAAAGAACAATTTCCGTTACTGAACAGTTCAGGTAAGTATTGAATAAGCAATGTTCAACATTCCCACCGCCAGTTTGATTGTACATATTCAACTACGCCACTAGAGTTATTCCAAAATGTCCAAATTCCATTTGTATTCTACATATATTAGCAATCCTATGGAAATAAAGTTATCCTACAAATTTGTAATAAAAAACCCACTTTTTGCTAAAAGCCAAATGAATCACTTCTACAACAACATAAAGAGCAATCCAAATCAATTCCTAATTCACAGATTAACTGCTTTAGAAAAAAGATCTATATTACATGGGATTATGTTTATTTAATGAGTTACCTGATAACCTAAAAATTGAGAATTATCTTACAAAATTCATTAGGCAGGTTTGAAAACATATTACTAACTAGTTACTTGTATAAAGTGAATGAATTTAAATTTAAATTATTTAAATATTTAATTGCCACTCCAACAATGCACATGTTGATCTGTTCAATTAATTATTTACATTGTGATAGTGATAGTTTTTAAACAAATAGCTCAGTGATTTTGACTAGTTGAGTTGTTAAACGAATGTATGTACAGTATTGTTTTATATATATATATATATATATATAAATTGAGAATAATATATCTATAAATATGTATATATATATTAGAACTTGTTATTTTATTAGGAAGTTGCCTTTTATATCTATAATCATTAAAAAATTAGCAGGAATGTGGACAGCTAACCTTGTTGACTTGATAAATGCGAACTGACTTATCATAGCTGCCTGACACAAACTCTTGTCCTGTAGGTGCATAGTCGACACATGTCACTGCAGATGTGTGGTCCTTGTGTACGTTCAGGGCGACACTGAGCTTACGGCTATCGTATGTGTACAAACTGCAAAAAGTACAATTGTTAGCAATTAATCTTGATAATGTCTAATCAAGTAAAATACAACAAGTAAGAGAATCCATATTGAACTACAAAGATTCTCCTCCTCTTTCCTGTTTGATAAAATACTAATACAGGTTTAAAATTTTATAACGTACTAGAGACTTAAGTAAAACAGCTATTTTACATCTCTGGAAAATACATTATCTGAGTTAGAATGAATCCAACTTTGTGTTTGTGAATATAGATTAAACTTTTATTGCTCACATGGGAATAATTCTCAAGTAATAAAAATAAATAATATTATATTATTTTACAAAATAAAGTTAACTATATTTGTAAGCAAATAAATAATGATTATAATGTATATCCATCGCTATTATTTTTTGAGAATACATTATTCTGATTTCATTTGAATCTATTTAATTTCCTTGCAAGTCGTATAACTTTTTTGTTTGAGTAATATATTTTCCAGATTTTGTTTAGTAGATGATATATATATATATATATATATATATATATATATATATATATATATATATAAATATATACAAACTAGCAGGTACCTCCGCCTTTGCACACAATTTCCTAATGAAGAACAGGTATGGCCTAGGCATGCCCTTTTTAAATGGCATAATACTTCTGAAAATAAATGATGATCACTGGAAGATATTCTACGAGGGTCTTCCAGAAAGTAAAGAACGATTGCGCATCACGGGCGGCGCAGTTCCCCCACCACCGCGGTAGATAGCTTGTTCGTTAGCCACACCTTCTGCCTCAGTGTGAGCTGAGTAAGCGGTACCGTGAGGTCACGTTTTGCGTCTCCTGTGAAAGTTTTAAAATGGCGGCGTTAATTGAAAATCCCGCCAAGTGTGAAACTGCGTAGTGTGATACGGTTTCTGAATGCACAGAATGTTCGACCTATTGAAAATTTATAGGCAAATTAAGGCAGTTTACAGTGACAATGCGATGAACGAGTCATCAGTGAGAAAATGGTGCATTCAATTTAAGGAAGGTCGAACTAAATGTGCACGAGGAGGAACGAAGTGGAAGGCCGTCACTCGTTACTGACGAGTTGGCAGCGAAAGTTGATGGAAAAATTCAACAAAAACCGTCGTTTTCACTTTGAGTGGTCTAGTGGAAATTTTTTCCACAAATTTCAAGGTCGCTTTTGCACGAAATAGTGACTGAACGTCTTGGTTATCAGAAAATGTGTGCTCGTTGGGTGCCTAAGATTCTTACTGATGTCCACAAGACTAAACGGATGGGAGCAGCTCTTGAGTTTTTGACTCAGTATGACGAAGAAGGTGATGCGTTTCTTGACCGCATCGTAACGGGTGACGAAACTTGGGTTTCCTATCGAACCTCGGAAACAAAGCTCCAGTCAATGGAATGGCATCACTTCACTCGAATTCACCAACAAAAAACAGGAAAGAAAAAACCAAATTTGAACACCAGGAAATTGATGGCAACAGTTTTTTTGGGACCGAAAAGGCCTAATCCATGTGGAGTTCATGCCGAGAGGCGAAACAATCAACTCAGAGGCCTACATCAAGACCTTGCATCGGCTTCGCCGCGCTATTCAGAACAAACAACGCGGAATGCTGTCGTCGAAAGTGGTGCTGATCCACGACAATGCTCGGCCTCATTGCAGTGCAACGAACCAAAGCAGAACTCAATTCTTTCAAATGGCAAATCTTCGGACACCCTCCGTATAGTTTAGATCTGGCTCCGAGTGACTATCACTTGTTTCCAAAGTTGAAAGTGTTTTTTAGGTGGAAAAAACTTTTTGGGTGACGAAGACCTCAAGAAGGAGTAAAAACGTGGCTTCATTCCTTGGCGGCAGAACAGTATAACGTCGGTATAGAAAAACTGGTGCCCACGCTACAACAAGTGCCTTGACAGTTCCGGCGATTTTGTAGAAAAATAGAGTAAGTTTATAAGTATTTTATAAATAAATTTTCATGCTCTTATCTTTTGTTTTTATTGACTTATAACAAAACGTTCTTTACTTTCTGGAAGACCCTCGTATCTCCTGATCCATTTTAGAATAAATGGACTTTATATTTTGGGGTCCTGAAGTTGGAGAGTGAAATAGAATTTGAGTTACCAAAGAAATACACAAATTTCTCTACAACATTTCATAATATTTGAGTAAATAGCTTCAATAATTTCAGTTTCACTTGAACAATTTTAAACCCAGATGGGGAAATACTATATAGTAAGAGAGCATTTATGATATAATATAAACGAGTCCTATCTGTGACCACCACAGATATCAGGGAACTGACTCTACAGTTAGGACCAAACATATCATTTTGCTGATAAGTAACTGGCCTGACTATTGATCACTGACTGATGCAATTAACTAATAGGGAGCGGGAAGACAGGAATGAACTGAGCTGAACGTGTAGTGCTGGAGTGTGGGCAAGAGGAAGGAGATTACACGTCTATCAGCAATTTATATTTTATTGTTGTATTGACTATTTAGATATTTGAGGGGACATTTAATATCTAAATTCTAATAATATGTAGGAATACACTAGAATATAATAGAGGATGGGTGTGGTTTTGGTATGTCTTATCATATTTCTGTCCGGTTTAATATATATATTGAATTACTCCATTATAAGTTTCTATCAGAATATACGAAGGCTATCCAGAAAGTAAAGTTTTTAAATAAAATATTAACCACCTGAAATAGGAACATTTTATTATATACTTTTAAAAACTACACTCTTAGGCTACTTTTTCAACGTAATCCCCACTCAAACTGAGACATTTCTCATAATGTGACACAAGTTTTATCGATTCCAGTTTTGTAGAAATCTGCCACAGCATGAAGTTCAGAGTCACTATCAAAGTGCATGTGATTACAGCTCGATGTGTACTGAATGCCAGATTAATTTGACACCAAGATGGCGGCTGTAACCCCACCCATTGCTGCACCATTCAAAAACATCTTTTACTTTCTGTATAGCCCTTGTATATTCATCAAAGATGGTAGGAGAATTAGTGTCGCTCCATGGTTTCTTCTTATTATCGTTTATGGATTGCCTAGTCAGCCTAGCCCTGGACAATTATCTGACATCTTTTCCAATAGTCCACATTAAAATACACTGCATTTAAACCAAGCAAGTTCTTTTTTCCATTTCTTTTGATTGAATTATAAACTGACACTTGATGAGAAACACTGTCAAATGTCCATGATAGGTCCAGAAAAATGCCTATAAATTTGATCCCTTCATCAATTTATTATATTTTTTATGAATTCTACATCAGCTGTTATTGTGGACCTCGTTGGAAAAATCCATGCTATTCTTTACGTAATAAATTATTTGTTTCTAAAAATTTAAGCAATCGAATGCAAACAACTCGCTCAAAGATGTTTTGTAAAAGAAGAGGAGAATCAATACTGGTCAGCCAGCAAAAAATATCCCTGGTGCTATTTTTCTTAAAATAGGGATTACTTTGGAATAATTTTTTTATTTTTCTGGCACAATTTATTAAAAGAGTTATTAAATGTGTTAATGGTTTATTAATAAACAATGTCAGCATCCAACAAACAATCTTGTGCTTCTACGTTTTGATGTTACAACACCATCATCAAGATAGTACATTGTTAAAATGTTTCAGCACTGGGCATCATCGTAAATGAAAAATACATGGACAAATACATGAGCACAAAATTAAAATATTTTTAAAACATTTCAAAAACGTTTGGTAGGCCTACTGGTACAGCTCGGCTGTAGACAAGTACAAGACTGCAATTCAACAGAATTAAGTAATTTCATTCACGGCCGCTATTACCACTGTTGTTATCAGCTAGGCAAGGATCAATTGATCGAGAAGAGAGTGTTTTCACACCTTTGAAGATTTGGTATATCTCAAATTCTTCCAACATGTTTAATTTTCCACCCTATGAACACACATGTAACACCTCAAGTCTGTTAATAATATTGTTTATTGCGTGGTCACAGTTTACCAGGTAGACCTTTTGTCTGGCTTTCATTCGGTCAGGCTTATGCTCACTATAACAGGTTTTGAAACTATGCCCTGTTTGACCAGGATATATGTAAATGTAAATGTTGGTCCGCATCCTATACATTCCTTTTTTCAAGCTTTTCTGTCATATTTATGTAAATGTTAGGAGATTTTTAATTTAGTTGGTGGTTTTAAATGTTAATTCAAGCTCAAATTTCTTTAATTCTTTTTTAAGACCATATTACATGTTGTAACTATATTCTACATAAACAATTTTTATTTTTGTTGTTCTGAAATTTTAACAATTTTAGTACTGCTTTGATAATGATGTAATGATGTATGATGTATGTTGCGTGTTATCAACACACGTAAGCACTATATTTTTTTCTGACTAAAGGTATATAAAAACCTATTTAAATACCAATTTAATCTCAATATGTTTTGAAAAAACATTAAAGTGACTGTAATACTTACTTATAATCCTCATTTGCACATGTAAAAGTGAATGCCTCCATTGGGTTCCAAGCGAGCTGGTTGGTCCGCATTGACATAATCAATTTTCTGATTGGTCCTGCCTCTCTTGTGTCGTATAAAATTATACTGCGGTCACTCGCACATGTAGCTGAAACATACAAATTGTTGTACAACAAGATTTTCATTAAAACCATGTCTAATAATAAGTAAAGTATACCAATTTAATTTCTGTCTCTTATTTATACTATAAAATTAGAATAATGTTATTAATAAAATTAAAGTTAACACTTTTTGTGGATAATGCATTTTTAAGGTTTAACATAAATTTAATAACATCTCTATAAAATCAATATGCATTTGTTCTTTATTGTTAAAATTATTACTCTAATAGAGTAATTTTTTCAAAGCCACATCTTTAAGAAAAGTAATTATGAAAATTGACTACATTTTTTATTATAGCATAAAGGTTTAAATTTTCATTTACTTTTTAAAGCTTAGATAATTTACATGTTTTTTTTATAATAAGTCAACTTCTTCTCAACTTTTCCAAAACAAAAGTTGAGAAGTATAGTACATTTGTTGGATGGTCCTGAAATAACTTTTTGAAAATAATAAATCGACAGAGATACAAAACAAATAACAAACGTAAAAGTTCTTGGGATTGATATTAATTTAACTTTAAATGCTCATTTTGATGTTGTAAACCAACGGTTCTGCTACTTTTGTAGTTGTATGGATTGCTTAAAAACTTTTGCAATGTTGATGTATTCAAATAATTTGACTTCACATATCAACCATATTAAATCAAGCATCAGTTTTGGAATAATATTTTAGGGTGCAACAAGTAAACAGATTTTGAAAGATTATTGATTTGGCAAGAAAGAGCATTGTGTGTAAATGTTGTATTAAAAAGGCAAGAATTTGTTAAAAATCCTTTGAACAATTTAGGTAGTGACTATCTATTCATACTATTATATAAAAATCTAATGGTGTCTGTCTCTGTGTTTGTGTGTGTTTCTTAATCACTTAAATACTACTGGACTGATTGTGCTGAAATTTTACATGAACATGTCCTTGGTTAACATATATTGCTATTCTTATTTTTAAAATCCCTTCAGGCTACGCTCAACTGGTCTGCTTAAGAATCTGATCATGTGCACACCTACCTCTTCATCTGAACTAATATAAAACATTATTTTATCAATCTCTTTCTAATTAAGCAGAAATTTTATAATTTAAACAACCTAGATAATCATATGAATCAATAGTTAAATCTTTTAAAGAACTAGAAACTTTACTCAGTATCTAAATTTGTACTATCATCAGAACAAATCTGTCAATCCGTGGGACTAAATTTACAATGCATAATTCATTCTATACAACTTTTCTACGTAATATTAATTTAAATTATTTAAACATTCATGTGAATTACATTTCAATTCAATAAAAACCTTGAACACTTAAAACTGTTAGTGGGAGTATGCCCTTGTATCAATAGTTATCACACAGATAGACAGATATACAGACAACTCGAAAATACAGACAATTCAATAAACATCCTGTTGGATCCTTAATAATACATAAACGACCTTGTTAAAGCTTTAGAATAGTATAAAACAGCTGATGATTTACCAAGCAAATGTGTTTCAACAGGATTGAAAGCAACAAAATGCATGCTGTCCACATCCCACGAGAGGGTGCGAACTGGTTCACTGCGTGACTCCTCCCAGAGATGACAAACATCACCACACGTTGCGAACTTATCACCTCCCTGATTGTAGCTGATGCTTTGCAAAACTGTCTGCAACACATGTAATAAATACTCTATTAATTTGGGTATAGTACCATAGATGTCCCCAGTTCTGAACTTAGATTGTCAGTACTATATATTAATAGCAAGCTATATAAGAGGAGCGTACCTGGACAGATCGCTTAAAATATTGAGGCTGTAAATGTTAGTGTGGAGGACAATCCGAGAAAATGGATTAATCAGCATTGTCAGAAGTTAGGCTTACCTTTGCTTGTGCTCTAACAAAATTAAATTTAAAATGAAATCAAGCTGAGAAATACTGTAAAAACGGATTGAATTTGTTTATTTAAGTCCTTAAAAATCAAGATGAAAATTAAGTTTTTTCAAAAACATTAGCAATGAAGCCCGTTTTTACCTCAGTAGGATAAGTAAATAAGCAAAACTTCAGAATTTGGGGAGGTGAAAATCATACTCATTCACCGTTATATCCACCAGAAGATACAGTTTGGGCTAATTGAGTCCCTGGCTCAAACTTCTCTGGGAACGTGAATCAAGACGCCTTGACTGTAAATTGTGAATATTAACAGCCCCAGCTAGAAGGGATGGAACTGGAATACACCTGGTTTAAAGAGGACGGCACGACCTGCGGTACTGCTGGACACACAACAGCAGTTCGCTACTTAAACAGTTCCCAGAACATGTAATTAAAAAAAAAAACTGGTGATCGGAACTAGTCTCTAATCAGTCTAACCCTTTAGTATTACTTTCTCTAGGGTTTGCTGGTATATGTCAATAGTCTACAGACTCTCAACGTCCTCAAGGGGTAAATTCATCACGTTGTAGATGATATACAGCCTTGTGTGTGTGAGAATGTGATAGAGAACTTTGCTACAAGACTTACAACTTACTAGTCAAATTTGTCAAGTTCAAAAATTGAAAGATTCCAAAGCGACAGTAGACTCTGCTAACAAGCCGGCCATGGTAAGTGAAGAAGCTTGCCAAACTTCACTACTTCATCTGAAATGATTTCTCCTATGACTCAGAGTCATCCTCCGACAACTGACCAGATTTTACAGAAGAGTGGGGATCCAGACAAACCTCGTCACAAAAACTGAACGATCTTCCAGTCAGTGACACAGGGTCTCTCTCTACTGAAACCGGACCAGAACCCTTACAGAAGAGTGTGGGAGCCAGCCAAACCAAAAAACTGACCAACTCACAAGACTACTACATAAATCCATTTGACCAACCTTCTTCAACCACTCACCCCTGCGCACAATAATCAATACATAATAACACAAGGACAGGTTGATTTCCCAAACAACTATTCACCACCAAAACAATGGAGGGATGGCCAAATACATTAAAATAAGAATTTTTTAGACCTTTACCCAAGAAAAACGAGCAAATTCAAAACCAGGATATTTGTAAACTCGGCCCACCCAGCAAACAGTCTAATTCTACACACAAAACAACAAGTTCAAATAAATTTCAAGAAGTAAACTTCCAAATCAGCTTAACTTCTTCCACCAAAATATGGACAGGATGACAAACAAAATTGAAAGACTGGAACACCTTTTGCATAGCACTAACCCGGACTTTGTAATTCTTACAGAACATGGACTGAAAAGCAATGTAATAAACCATGCCAAGTTGGCTGATTACACACTTATTCAGTGCATATGGAAGGAAAGAACATATCAAAGGAGGGGTTGTTATTTATAGGCATAACAATATAGCCAACAAAACTGAAAATTTAGAGATTGAAGAGTACAGCTTAGAAATGGTATGTGAGGTAACAGCAGTAAAAATACACATAAACAAAAAGAGCTTGTTCCTGCTTGGAGTGTATCGACCACCTTGTGCTGACCTTGATACATCACTACAAGTTCTGGCAGATGCCCTCGACAGCCTTCCTACTCAGAGAAATGACACACTTATCATGGGGGATATTAACATTGACAGTTTAGATGAGGCCTCTAGAGAATCCGTTGTACTAAATGCGCTACTGGCTGGTTACAACATAAGAAGACTTGATCTCCCAGCCACAAGAATCTCAGAGACCTCCAGTGTCCTCAATTGATATGGTGTGTTCAAACATTCATGACAGGATTAAAGTACTGGTCTCTCACACAGGTCTATCAGACCACACAGGACAATACTGCACACTGGACTTTCCAAAAATGAAAGCAGAAATGACATACACTTCAAGACGGAATTTTAACTACAACAATCTGCTGTTTTTTAAAAAATGAACTCTCCCTTGTTACCTGGGATTCTGTTTTGACAGCAAATGATGTGGAAGAGGCGTACTTTAATTTTCAACCAAATGCTCCAGCTTGCACTTTGACGATGCATGTCCAAAAAAAAGATCTCGAACTACACAAAAAAGGGGTAAACGACTGAGGTTATGATGAAGAAATTATGACAATTAAAAAGGAGTTTTTTAAAAGCGCAAGACAGATTTCTCCTAACTGGCCATCCCGATGACAAGAAGACAGCCACAGATAAAAAGAAATCCTACGACCAAAAATTAAAGAAGGCAAGGCAGGAAACATGTGCTGCATACATTGAACAAGCAGAAAACAAAGCCAAAGCCATATGGGACACCATCAATAGTGAGAGGAAAGGGAGGAAAGAACTTGACAACAATCCTACAATAGAACTAAATGACAATGGAATAAAATGTACTGACCCTACAGATGTAGCAAATCGCTTTAATTATTATTTTGTAAACATAGCTGAGGAAACACTAAAACAGAACAAAATATATAACACACCACCAATAATTCAAAATCTTCCAGCTACCACAGACAATACTCTTACTTCTTTACGTCCAACAACACCTGACAAGATAGGCAGAACCATTCAATCATTAAAGAACTCCACATCCTCAGGCATTGATGAAATATCTTCAAAAAATCCTGAAAAACATGTGCAGATGAGCTAATATCGCCTCTAGTGAAGATCGTCAACATGTCCATGGCAGAGGGCACTTTTCCATCCAAGTTGAAGATAGCCAAGGTATTTCCAAAACACAAGCAAGGGGACCTACAAAACATTTCTAACTACCGACCTATCTCACTGCTCTCATTTGTCTCCAAACTTATTGAGAAGAATTGTTAAAGTAAGACTCCAGGAACATCTTAGTCAAAACCAATCATTGACAGACGGCCAACCATGGGTTCGTTACTGGAAAATCAACCACAACTGCACTGATAGACCTTGCTGAGTATATAATTGAGAACATAGAAAATGGCAACACTATCACCAGCCTGTATCTTGACCTAAGCAAGGCTTTTGACTGCCTGGGACATGATCTTATTCTAGCTAAACTACAAAATTTAGGAATCCAACGAACAGCACTAAAATGGTTTGCAAGTTATCTAAAAAGGACGAAGCCAAATGGTAGAACTAAAACACACAAGAGGATTTACAAATACTGTCAGATCTGAATTGGTACCGACTAACAGAGGAGTTCCCCAGGGCTCTGTCCTAGGGCCAATTCCTGTTTGTGCTGTTTATCAATGATTTTCCAGAACATCTAGAGGAATACAGTAAGATGGTCATTTATGCGGACGACACTGTGCTGCTTACTGCAAACAGAAAACGTAGATCAACTAGAAGTGAAGACTTTTATTGCCTTCAATATGACACAAGACTACTGTATGAAAAATGACTTAGTTCTCAATGAAAGTAAGACCAAGCAAATGTCATTTGGGAATAAAAAGTCTACAGTATCTGAAATGCCCAACCTGACAGCAGCTGACAAAATCAAACATCTAGGTGTCATACTTGATGAAAATTTATCCTGGAATAATCAAGTGGACAATCTTTGCCTAAAACTCGGGTCAGCTCTCTATGCCATAAAACGAATCAAGGCAACTAGTACCCCTGAGGCAACAAGGACTGCATTGTTTGAAAGCCATTTACGCTATGGTATTACTGTCTGGGGTGGATCCACTATGGGCAATCTCAACCGCGTCCTGGGTATGCAGAAAAGGGCAATCAGAGTAATAGCAGGCTTAAGTCCAAGACAAAGCTGTAGAGATGTTTTCAAGAACCTGAACATCCTGACGGTCACTTCCATCTACATCCTAGAGTACTGTCCTTTACTGTGTGACCAAAGAGCCTCCTAAACAAAGTGACGTGCATGAATACAACACCAGATATGCAGGAAACTATGTGCTGCCAGGTCACAGAACAGCCATGTATGAAAGGAAACCGTTGTATGCAGGAGTGAAGATGCTAAACAAGATACCAGACCACTTGAAAGCTGGAGGCCCTGTGCTGGATGAAGAGGAAGCTACAGAGATGGCTGCTAGACAAGGCTTTCTACACCCTAAATGAATTCTTTGCTTGGGGAGACCCCACATAACACTGAAGAAGCTTATCTATTATACTAATTTGACTTAAATTTGACGCTGTAACATTTCTTGAAGAAATTCTAATAAAGGATATTGTCTATTGTCTAGCAGGCTGCAGGTGGGAACTTTTCACATATAAGTAATTGGAAATACTGTACTTTAAGATTAATATTTCATTTTGTAAATTTTGCTTGGAAATATATGGTAGTTTCATAACACTTTAAATCCGCCATTGTTGTTGGGAGACCCTTTATATTGAAAACAATGACATTTGCACTCTAAATGTAATCAAAATAATACAAGCAAAAGAAATGATTTCAGATTACGAAGTTTTATTGTTAATATTAGGCCTACCACACAAGTTGCATATTTATAATATCAAATGAACCTACCTTACTTATAACTGTGGTGATGATCTCTTCCCCTTTATCAAAATTATCATCCACATTCCAAATTTTAATTGTTTTGTCATCTCCAATTGTCAACAGATGGGTTCCACTTTGATTGAAGGTGATTCCTCGTACACAACCATCATGTGCTTGAATATTGTGAACACATGTTCTTTGTGATAAATCCCATAATCTTACCTGAAAATATGAATCTTTAAATACAATTAATGTATTGTAAAATGTATTAGGAAATAAACATGATCTAAATTCCTGGCATGAAATTAACAATTCAATCTTCTAGTAATATTAAGCGTATTTCATTTTCATTTGAACATTCTTACTCCTCCAATTAATTGAAACACAATTTAGGTAAAGTATTAAATATACTTCTTTATTGTTAACTTTCTTTAGTGTCTGACTAACACATACATTACCAAAATAATTAGTTACAAACTTTTAAGACTGAATTAAAAAAATAACGTGAATTAACAGATACATTGGATTAAATACTTTCACAAAACATACAAATCTTATATTGAAAACTTTAACATAAAGCATGACAAATCAAAACTAGATGAAAAATGACAGCTATTTGTTGATTCCGGCTTGTGCAAGCATACCTTTTAAGTTGTCGTGCTTGATTATGCGTTGATGGCTTTCATAAAAAAAAATACCATTGTTTTTTTGAATTTTTATAAAAATTTCAAAATATAAATAAATTATAAATTATAAATAAATATAAAATGTTCATCATTTTTTATAAATAATGCAAAACAGCTAATGCCTTTCAACTGGCAAAATGTTTTGTTGCTCCTGGCTTGAGCAGCAAGCATACCTCTAAAGTGATCAAGGTTGGATCATGGTCACTTATGCGTTGACAGATTTCATTAAGAAAAGTACTGTTGAATTGTTAAAAAAATGCAAAATAGTTAGTATCTTGTAAATTTATTATAACTATACAAATATTTTTGTTATTTGACTGTAAAAGTTTTCAACACCATTTGCACCATTTTGTTAATGGCTACCACTGAAACTAAATATAACATTCCTTTTTCATATTTGCTTATGCCTTTAAAACTAGTTTTCCCAAATTATTAACAATACAAAAAATAGCAATAATAAATGGATTTCAAATGATGATGAAATAAAAAAATTTTAAATTGAACCTAAATTGCTAATTTAAAACAAAAACATTAACAGCTAAAAAAGAAGTTAAATTATAGATTAAGCTTATTATAAAGTCTGAAGTTGACCATGCTATAAAAACAAATTAAAATATAAATACTGTTGCATATGGTAAAACTGTATCAGATTCAAGCACTGTCAGCAATTTTTTAATGGTTTCTGTAAATGGTGTTGATAATAATTTAGTAATTCCAAAAAACCATTCTAAAACAGTGACATTCCCATTAAAACAAAAAACTAAATGAGAGATTCTTTTAAAGCTGTTGAAAACGCAGTAAAAACAATATTGTATGGCTTTTGTAAAACAAATTTTCAAGAGGAATTGATGATATGACAATGGCTTTGGTAAAACTATAATTCTTGTTTATATATCCAGGTCACTCATACTCATTATTAATTCTTCATTAACCCTCCATTTATTAGATAACTAGTGACTAGTTGCTAAAAATGTTCTTTAAATGTTGAACAACTAGTTACTAATAAAGTAGATTAACAATCTGCATTGGTAGTAAAGGAATTAAATTATTTCTCTATTAAATTTAGGTATGTTATTAAGCCAGTTATATTATTAGCTTTCTCTAATTTTGGACATGGACAATTTGTTATAGTATTGTTTGTATGACACTCACTTCTTACCACAGACCAAGCTGCCTTTGTCTTACTTTTGGAATATAAAATGATATTGATGTTTAGTTTTCTTTTAGCACAACTTAAAAGTTTCTTAATTTAAGTCCTGTAATGTGTTCTGTATTTTTTTTAAAAGGTCTATCTCACCTGAGAGAATACATAACATTCAGTTGCCTTTAGGATAATTTTCCTCTTAAAAGTCACATAGAACACTCATCAATATTATAGTCATTCATAGTTTACTGAATAAAGTCAAAGAGTATGCATCATTACATTGACGATATAGAGGTGGGTGGGCTTTTCAATTTAGTTAACCATACTGTAAAATAAGTAAAAGTTTGTTACATACCTCTCCATTGAAGTCACCGCTTGACAGCAATGCCAATCTAGTTGGATGCTTTCTTAAACATGATATTCCATCTCTATGACCATCCAAGTTGCCAATAAATGGTTTGGCAAATACTCTTTCTAGTTTAACAGCATTTAATGCACGAACGTACTCACGAGGAGCTTCGAAGGGATGTAAACTAGGGTCATAATTGCGGGGAGCTAAAAGAAAAAGTAAACAGTTTCAGTGCAATTGAATAACAAGCAATTTATATTATTTATTTAATATTTTGCAATATAAACTAGGTCAACAAGTTATAAATAGCCACCTGATTTTTTTTAAAGTCAACAACAATATTACTATTGTTACATCATATATTTTTATGCAAGAAACATAAAATACACTAATAATAAGAAATACTAAATGACCCAATAACAAACTTGTTTGCCTGAGACAAATAAAAATCGTAACTGAACGTAAAGATTTCAACTTTCACTTCCCACCAATAATCCATGTTAATTTAAACTTCAGATCTTATATCCATAACTATAACACCAGGAGTTGAAATAATTTAGTTATTGAATTTAATCATCTTAGTAAAACCATGAAACAGTCACAAAGTAGTTTCATTAAACTTTTTAAATACATTAATGCCACTGGTTGATAAATATCCTGACTTAATTTTCAGAAAAAAGCTCTATGGATTAATCCTTACTGGTTAATCCTTTTTACACTTTCAATAGTATTTTGAAGTTGGACAATTGCTTCTTGAAAATTATTTTTGTCTTTACTGTTATTAATCTCAAATCTTTATTAGATGCTTTTTATTTCTTATTTCTAATTAGTAGTTTTTTTTTATATATTTTTATTGTTAGTTAATTTATAAATACTTTATTAATTGTTGGACTTTAGTTTGTTTATTTTCATTAATGACATTGTTTTAAATGTAATTTATTTGTAATAATTAATTTTAACTAATCAATAGCGTAGTTTTAACAACTCTTTTTACATCTCAACACACATCTAATTATACAAATAGTATGATTTTAAAATATAATAATTTATCTGTAATTTTTAGTTATAAGAATAAACTTGACATTGTGCTGAAACACTGACGTTATTAATACTTGTAAAAGTCTTCTAAAAATAAATGTATTTTACTATTATTATAATCATAGTCTATGCTCTCTGTCTTGTTTACCAATATGCATCGTATTTGCACATCTCGTTACTAAATAATTGTGTTCCATTTTTCTGCATTGTACATTTCAAAACAAAGGGTCCTTGTGTTTTATTGTTGCCGTTAGCCACTTTGTATTCGAGTTGTGTTGTGTTTGTGTGATAGTAAGCTTCTAAAACAACGGATTTACTTTTTAAAAGAGAAAAAAATTATTGATCTACAGACAAACAATATGTAGTGGGTGCTCTATCAAGTGTTTTGATTGTATTTGAATGATGTTCTACTACATGTAGTTTTTAGTTCGACATGAAATTTTACATTCATTTTCTTCGTGTGCAACAATTGTAATGGCCATTGTCCTCTAGCTGAAGATACACTGTTGTTTCGTTATTTTAGACAAGCTTAATAAGGTAGGTGACTTTGTAATATTTGTGATTCAGTGTGATCCGACTTTTGGAATTTTATATTTTACTGATCGGTACTATCTTGCAAGATGTTTTTTCATTCTGATGGCGAGAGGCATTACTATTATTCCGTTTATCTATTAGTACTATGAGATTAAAAAACTTTTTGAAATGCAATTGTAATCTATTGTTTTTTTAATTTAATATTTAAGCATTTTTCTTTTGAAAAAAAAAAACAACAAATATTGCAAATTGGCTAAAGTAAATAATTACCTGGTAGTTATTCTAGCAAAAAAAGAAAACCATTCTCGAGATAGTACCTAAATTCCAGCTCAGATCACTTGAGTGCTCAGTTAGTCCAATGTGATCCAACTAGAAAAGTGGTATATATATAGAGGCCATCTGGCCTACACAAGAAACGGTTACATAATTCAAATAAAATGAGAGGAAAAATAACAAATATAACCGAAGAAAAGAAAGAAAAAATTATATAAACCAAAAGAAATTGAGGACGACAATGTAAACAAAGAAAAGAAACATGCAGTTCCATGTCTAACTATAAATAGTACAAATCTTTTTAATCTAACACAATCAACAAACATTTTGTCAAAAAGTAAAACTAATACACTTATAGAAAATAACTCTAATGTTGTAACCAAAAACAATTACCAATCTATTGTAACCAACTCAAATACAAAATAGCTAATGGCGACGAAAAACACAAAGAAGAACGTCTTTATTATGAAATCTACTACGTAGCAAATCTAACTGATCACGAAACAGGTAAAAATAATTTAATGACCAGATGTGCAAATACGATGCCTATAGGCAAACAAGTTTGAGAGCACAGAGGAAAAACGACAATCAAACTGCACCATAGAGGTAGAACCTGTTCTTGGGCCTCTAAAACTTTCTTCTACTTTATTAGCCTTTTGGTGTTGATTATCCCCTCCTCCGCCTTCTGTAGTGCAAAATTGTAACCAGGATACTTTAAAACAAATTTATTTTTCTTTAATACATTCCCATATAAGCTACGGGATCAGTGTATATGAAGCTACTTCAAATAAAAACCTTGAAAAAATTCTTATACTACAAAAAAAATCAATACGGTTAATTCTAAATTTACCATGGCAAGCAACCGTTAAATATTTATTTGCACAATTAAGAATTTTAACTGTTTACAGTCAATACATATACGATACAATAACTTACACAAAATTTAAAAATATACCTAACTATACCACTCATAGATATAATACTAGGAGTGGTATAATTTTTGAAAATCATAAATTAGAGCTGTTTAAAAAGAAAACTGAATACGCCGGTACACAATTTATTCAATACATTCCTATTGACATAAAAAAATTGAAGGAATCAATCCGTTTAGAAATAAATTAAAAAATTATCTCATATCACGATCATTTTATTCTTTTGAAGAATTTTTTGAGGGCTTGGGCCATTAAACAAAAATAAAAATTGAGTTGATTTTAGTTGTTTAAATTAACAATATTTATGTTAAGTTAACATAAGATTTTAGATAGGTTAACCTGTATCTGTGATGATATTAGTCTATCTGTATTTGTGACACTATTCTGACTGTATTTATAATATTACAGGTTTGAATAAAGATCTATGACTATGACTAATTTCTGTAACAGAATTTTCTACATCCAGAAGAGGACATATTGAGGATCGTCTAGGGGATGGGATGGTTGCAGATAGCTCTTTCGATCAAGTGACACCATCACTCACGCCAGCCTGCTAGTTTACCACATAGAAATTTTTGTCTCTAAAAACAAACATACGTGTCCAGCTCTTGAACACAATTATAATACAAGACACAAAGAAAATCTTGTAGTGGATAGATATTGTCTGTTGTTAACAAAGTACCTAATCAGTTTTCTTTTTTGGACCTAAATTGTTTTTCGCTACCACATAATTTAAAGGAACTTGACAACTTAAAATCAAAATCTCTTAAAAAACACTTAAAAAGCTACTTGGTTCAAAGAGCTTTCGGGCCGAGCCTTCGGGAGGACCTTGATGAGCTAAAGACCTAAGGTTGGTGGGTCTGAAGTCCCTTCAGTACAGACAGGCTTTCCTAAATATTTTATAAAGGCTAATATTAGATAAATGCTGTTTTTTTTATCTATTTATATCTCCACTGCTAGAAATATAATATTTATTGCTTATTGACCAACTGTATTTGAGAATTACACAAAAAACTGAACAGAGTTCTATTGTGTCAATAAATAAGTTTGAAGTTTAGCTTGTTATCCCCCACCCAGAAACCCCAATTCCCCTTGGTCCCCTAGGTTACTGAACTATTTGAAATATAACCCAAAATTTCACAACATATCATCAGTTATTGTGCAATTATGGATCGCGACTGCCTAAAAATTCTTTCTGGGAATCAAAATATACCATTTAAAAAAATTGATAAAAGTTATTTGATATTGTCATAGCTGACATGGCTAAAGTAAAGTGCAACCAAACAATCGGTAAAAACAATCAAATAATGGGTGCAGGCCACTTATTAAAGTCTACCAATGCCCAATCAGAAATAATAATTCTTCCTATCCCCTAAAATCAATGACTATTTGCGGTAGCCTATAATCTAAAATTTCAAATGTGTTTTAATTTGTGTGATATAAAATAGTTTGTGGCCATATGAAAACTTTCTAGAAATAATAAATAATACACTATTTTAGGCAACTATTCAGAGGTTTTAGATCAAATTAGGTAACACAGCTAAATCAAATATTATCCCAAAAAAGTGTTACTATTTGACACTAAGATTAACCAGTAAACACATGGACTTATCCTAGCAACAGAATACAACCATACATATTTTTGTTATGGAGGATGAGCAAAATACGTTAGAAACATCAAATTCATGATTTGCCGGGTCGACGGTTAACCTCATAGATACCTAACAAAACCAACTAGGCTATGGCCTAGACCTAGATATCAAAGAAACCTTATAGAATTCTCCCCATGGGTTACCAAATCCACATGTTGACGCTACTTAAACAAATATCCTCACTTGAGAGAAACATCGGGTAGGGTACGATAAGTGGACCCGGTTTTTGTATATCGAAATTGGCAAACGATATTACTTAATCATAACCATAGATATAATCAATCGATACTGATTAATTATTTTTAACCATTAACTTAAATAATCTACATCAACAGCAGTAAACACTTTCAAATAATACTCGTAATGTAATATTTCAATTATTTATAAGTAACATTTTATTATTAAAAATGACAGTCAATTTTAGAAAACTAAACGACATTGCTTTGAAATATGATAGCCTAAGACATGTTTTTTGTGACTTCAACACGTTGGACTTGTAACGAAAAACCCACTATGTGAAATTTGTGGGAAAGAAACAACTGTAACTGTGAGGAGGAAATATGGTCGTCTTCAGTTTTCCTAATTTTGGTTATAATAATTTGTTTGATCACAATTAATTAAAGTTCATATTTTAATTTATTGAGGACTATAGATACTTTTATATCGATTGATAGTGTAGGATTTGAGATGCAAATATTAGGGTATCGATGATTACATTCTTCGATATAAAAAAACTTAAATCGTACCCTACACGAAACATCTCACATATTTTCCTCATTATTCATCACCATTTCCAAAGTCTCAAAGTATTAGTTACTTCTTGCTGTTTTTGTTAACATTAAAATTACTATAAGTGATAAATTGAAATCATATTCTGTTAAATAAATTGTAATATCGAATTCTTCCTTTATATAAAAACAACCGAATAACGAGTGTAGGCTGCTGATTCTACCCATTAGTTTGTTGGACTATTAGTGACTTATAAGTTAAAAACTTTTCACCATAAATAAGTGTGTTACCTTTGAATATATCTGACTTTGTTTCTCTTAAGTAGTGGTCGGGATTTCTTGTCAGGATCTTTACCTTCATGTTGATCTTAAACTGATAAATGTAACCTAAACACTACTTTCACAACTAAAATAAACACTCAACATGGACAAAACATAAAACAAACGAGATACTAAAAACACGTCAGCTGAAACTATCACTCTATTCTAATTCCAATACAAACAAGCACGGCATGGAACAATCACAGTGTTGCAAAAGTGAACACACGACAACATTTTTTTATTTTTTTTTTTCACCAATTGGCAATTACTAGGCAGGCTAAAATATACAACACTAGTGTGCACTTTTTGAATTGTTATTATTAATAGAATTGAATTATTTAGTGTTACAACTATGCATGCAGCTATGCTGTACACTTTTGCTTTATACGTAACTATTCGCTGTTCATATAAGACATGTACACTGAATTAATTAATTTATAATATTTTAAATTAATCTATGGCGTGGTTTCTTATTCTATGTTGCCAGATTTACATATGTTATAACTATGGTTTTTAAGTTGTTAATTAACATTTATGTTTCGTGTTTACACCGTACTGTTCAAAAAGTACAACAAAATGAGTAGAAAGTAAATGTTAAAGTCGGTGACAAAATTTGATTTCAGCACTTTCTTGCGTTTGCAACGTTCCCTAGCTAACAGGAAGCGGGATGTACTAATTTTAGGTTTCTATCTTTGACACCAATATTAAATGTCGGGTACAGAGAAAGAACTGTTCAAGTTCATAACAAAGAAATTTTGTATTATTACATGCCCTGATTATATCCCCTTGATCGTCAAGGTTATATCCCACGACCACTCACCGCCCCACCGAGACCGACCTCCATGCACCATGAGAGTTACGCTCAGGCCGTCACCAACGGCTCTCCATAATGGACTTCCTGCGTGAAATCCTCTTTTGATTCACAGATTAATCTACATACAAAGGCAGATGGTTCTCTTTTTTAGGAGACCACCTGACTTATTCAAAACTACAAGATTCAAAACAAATAAGTAGGCTTTATCAAAAGGCCCAATGAGCTACAAACAAACTTGACGAACTTCAACTGACTTGTGAAGAATTCAAGACTGATGTTCGTGTCGTTACCGAAAACGGTTTAACAGCACTAACATCGGTCTGTGTAACATTCCAAATTTCAAACTGGCTTCTGCGTTCTGCCGACAAACTTCTAAAGAAGGAGGTGTGGTAATCTGTCTCAAACACAATTTCAACTTTTCCCAATTTTTGGTAAAAAACCAATTGAAAAAGATGTCGAAGCAACTGAGTCAAAATTTAAACAGACAACTCAAAAATGATCATCATTGGCATCTACAGATCTCCCAGTAGACAACTAAAGACAACTCTTTCAAATTTCGAAATTTTACTGACATACCTGACCATCGTAAATTCGTCTTAATGGGTGAGCTCAACATCAATACCTTGAAGTACAACCACTTATCAACAAAACTTTGCATATTTTTAATGTTGTCTGGTCTTCAATTGCTTGCTAAGCCACCAACCCGAGTGACAGACACAACGCAAAAGATCATTGATAATGTCATCTCCAACATTCAAAATATCGCTGTGTCTGTGGTTAACACAGCAATGTGGCCAAGAGGTTATAATAAGTGGAAGTCAGATTCAAAGGGAACCCAAAATTACCAAAATATTAAGAGACGCGAGGTCAGAAAACATCGCTCTCCTCAAGAATTTTTCTTTCAAAACAAAAGTGGAATTTTCTAAAATAGTCTCGATCAACTGAGCAGTTTCAAACACTTAACGATTGTTTAAATTATCACATTAACAAATACTGCCCTGAAAAAGCAATGGAAGTTTGTTCCAAGGAAGCATACAACAAAATGGACCACCCAAGGAATTTTAATTTCGAGAGAAAAACTCAAGTTTTACTTCGAAATTTATAAAAACATTAACCATTGAGCAATTTAAAAGATTCTTCTAAATTTACAAGAGAACTTAGAGAAATATGATGTAAGCCGCAAAGGTGTACGGTATGTCTTAAAATCAATTCAAAACTCAAAAGATGTTTCTAAAACTGTTTGGGGCATCATTAACAACAGAAAACACAAACCAATAAAAATAAATATTGGGGATAGACTCGTGGATTATGCGATCGATGTTCATAATAACTTTAATAGATTCTTTACGTCGTTGCTGATAGGCGGGGCTGTTGGCCGCATCGTCCCCATTGTACTGCACCCATGACAGATTCCACTATCTTCAATGGTTTTGGCACATGACGATGAGAAAGAGCTTGTGCGAATTATTCAGCAGCTCGCAGTAAAAAATCAAAGATCTGAATTTGATGTTCTAGTGGCTAATTCTTGATCTCTAAGCGTATTCTGAAATACAGGACAGCCCTTCTCTTCATAAAGTTTACAAAGTAATCACAATTAAAAAAAATGATAATGTTTCTGTTAAAATTTATCAGCCTGTCTCAATCTTGCCAATTTAGCAAAATATTTGAAAAACTGTTTTTGACGAGAACGCTGCAATTTGTTAATAAACACAACCAACTCTCAAATAAACAGTTTGGCTTCAGGAAGGGTACATCTACCGTAGACGCAGTGTTGAGTCTTATATACATAGTTGTAGAGGAATTATAATGTCGAAATTCCACTAAAAGTGTGTTTCTCGTCTTATAAAAAACGTTTAACTGTGTTGACCACAACATACTTCTTGACAAACTGGAATCACATGGCGTTCGAAGAGTTCCCCACAAATGGCTGAGCTCTTTTCTCAGCTAAAGGACGCAAAAAGTTCAAATTTCAAACCAGTTTTCCAACACTTCAATCAATCTGAGCTATGGAATTTTTCAGGGCTCAATTCTCTGTCCAGTCCTAGTTTTGTTTATTTAGGTCAACGACATAGGGCCGTGACTACTGCACGGGCTACTCGTACAGTATCCTGATGATACGACTCTGTTTCAGCTCAAAAACACAATCAAATCTGAAACTCCAATCTTTTGTCAATCTCAACAATTGCGTCCAAAATTTCAACTCCATCAATCTCACAAAAAATGTCTTAATATGACCTGTTTTCAATTTTTACTTGCACCCTACAGACTTACAGTGTGGTCCTGCCGCAATGCTGGCAAACTCCTTCCTGGAAGACGTTCATTTAACAAAATTCGTTAGTATACACCTGGATCAAGGTTTGACATGGAATGATCATATCAATACTGTATGTGCCAAGCAACCTTTAGGCACTTGTGTTTTGAGATCGTCAGCTAAATACTGCCCGGCTCAGGTGTTGATGCCGGCGTATTATGGCCTCATTTACCCACTCCTCTCTTGAGGAGTAGTGCTTTGGGAAGCGTGTGCTAACACAGGCTTCACGAGGGCATTCCGGCTTCAGAATAAAGCTATTCGAATTATTGCAAATTTAAAACACAGAGAGTTGTGCAAAGAAGCTTTCAAAATGCTGCAACTGTTGACACAACCCAGTCTATATATCTTGGAAACCACATATTGTTTTGTATATCTAAATGCGCCTTGGCAAGAGTTTAAGACCTTGATAGGTATGAGGCGAGGGACAGAGAAAACTGCGAAACTGGAAGACACAGGGCGGTAGTTTTTGAATACTTGCCCTAACATTTCGTCAACAGCTTGCCAGATTCTATTAATAATTTCCCAATGATTAAAGCAGTAAAAACTCGCTTAAAACGCTGTTTAGCAACTCAGGCATTTTATAATATCGGCGAATTTCTGGCATATAACTGGGAGACCACCCATTTGGCTGACTGAGACCGGAGCAGGGACTGGGATTGGAAATTTGGCGTGTGGTTTTCTATCAAAAATTTGCCTGAAGTAACTTGGCTTTATTTTGAAATCATTAGAAACTTTATTGAACGTTTTTTTACAACTTGTTGATGCTTAGTTCTAAAGAAAATATTTACTCACATATTTGCCTCGATAATAGTGTGATTCAATACTTGTTAGTGACACGACAAATCCTTTGAATGTCTTTCTTTCTTCGTAAAAGCGAGACTAACTATCACCTATCTTTTTTCAGTAGGCATTGTGCCTTTAGCAACATAGTCTACTCTTGCTCTGGTCAAGTTTAATATTTTCAAAAACGCTTGTTTGCAGACAGGTAAATAGATGCAATCATCAAAGTACCTAATATGAATTTTCAGTTGTAAGGTCCTCGGTGTCCTGCTTGAGTCCTTAGTTTGCCTCCTTTTGATGGGAAATGTAGATATGCAATTTACTAGAAATTCGTCTTGGTTTACATTCACTTTTATTTTATAGAACTCATTGTGGAAGTCCAGTAATTGTCGCATTTTTAGTCTTGAAGACTTGAAAGCTTTAGTGTAGTGCTTACATTTATATAACTCTGACAAGGCTGCAGGAGAGTATTATTTGAATAGACTGTAGCTATTCGTCCTCCAACACGTTTCGGTGGACCCTTTTACCATACATGCTCTTTAATAACGTTTTGAAATGTATTTCAATGACAAGTTTTTATTTTGTGGACTACGACGACGGCATGCTTAATCTAATTACCATTGTAAGCTTGGGCTACGAATAATGAGAAGTTTCAACATATTATGCCTAAACATACCTCATCTGTTTTGCAACTGTATTCTTCCGTTTATCCGGTTGCCGAATTATTTTTCTAGTCTTACTCAACCAACTTTATTTTCCATGATCACTCACATTAAATAGAACAAATATTTCAGAATTTAATATACAACTTAGCTTCTCACTACATAGTGATGGTCAAATTCCAAAGAACTAAAAATTTAAGAACTACTTAATATTTAATATTGTCTTGGCGAATTTATATTAAATTAAAATAATTCCTTATACGACAGAGTAAAAGTGATTTAATTATTTAAATTTATATTAAAACTATCTGAAGATGTGTATTCTTATGAAAGTTTCCATTTAAAGCTTGCTTAATGCATCGTTTCTGCTGCAGGTCTTCCATTTTTCTTGCCTGTAAAAGTTAAATGCTTTATAAAACAGCATTATCTGTAGCTTAAGCAATTAAACATTATTGTTTGAAATATATTTTATAATATATGTAAATCATATGGTATAGCAACACTGCCACTAATGTTCAATTGCTTAACTCTTTACTTCACAGTATATAATTCATAACAATGAGGTAATTACTATAATAATAAAATAGAATTAATCTATATTAAATTTGGCCTCTTCCGACCAACGAACTATTCCGACATCCTTTGTGTTTTCCTTTTCAACCCCAGCTGATTTTTTTCCAGGCTTGTAGAGGTGATCAGAGACTACCTTTTTCAAGTTTGTTTTCACTGGGACACAGTCTATAGTCAGGAAAATTAGCAGACTCACTCTCTTTACTGTAACATGGTCAGTTAAACTATAGATCATTGCAGTTATATTATGCAATTATTATTGTCTGTGGTACATTTAAATTATTATCTCAATGAATAATTGTGACTTATTCAATTAGTTTATTTGGATAACGTCTAAGGCAAATTATTAGGCAAATTTACACGTGTTCTTGTAGCAGTGACATTCTTAGAGCCAACCGTATGACGTTGTCTGAAACCAAGACTTTCTTAGTGCATGCTTCCTTAAGAAGGATATTTTACTCAAACATTTAATAAAGTATCATAAACTTAAACATCTTAAACTTAAGTTACAGGGTATCTTCAAACGATCCCAATAATGTTCTTTCCTACTTGTTAATTTACTTCATACCAGTTAGTTTGTTCTGTGTACAACGCGCAATATTGAGCAAAAAATAAAGGTTTGTATAAAAAGTACATTGTTATGAGATGTTAAATTGTAACATATTATCACGTGTAGCTTGGAACACAGGAACGCAGGAACATTTTAACAGGTTCTACCTATACTAATCATACAGTGTTTAATAGTTTAGTTTATACTCTATGGTATACAGTCTACAATCACAGACTGTCACAAATCCAAATCTATCAGCTGTTTCTAGTATAAACAGACAAGATGAAGTTGATGTTGACAGTTCAAGATCCACTACTTCTTTAATCTTTAGTTGTAGTTTGTGTGTTTATTCTTGATGATTGGTGTTTGAAAGAATTGTTGATAATTTGAGTCACGCTTATTGATAAGAAATGATTTTAATGGTTGTTCTAAAAAGCACAAGTTGCCATTTTCCTACGTAGTTTAATTTCCAGAACGTTTTCAAAGTTTATATTCTCTTCAGTTTTTGGAAATACCAGTGCTCCTTTAGACATATCATTAAGCAAGTTAATAAAAATGTGGTTTCTGGCCATAGTGTGTTAGTTAACAAAGAAGTCCTAGGGTTTTAAATTTGTGTACTTGATAACTCTCAAATCCATGGAAGGAAGGTCTGTTCTGTTGGCTACATTGCCATTTGAAATTAAATCCAACCCACGAAATATTTTACTTTCACCATCACTTAAACATTTATTGTTTTGCACAAATCAAACTGAGGTAGTTTTGTATAGTCTTTCAAAACAGTCTGATTATGGTCATGAAGGGGCTCATGCTATTTGGACAAATACATTTAAAGAGGTTGAAAGGTAAGTTTTTAATGCTTTTAAGAGAATTTTTAAAACAATTATTTTATTTTGTTTACTGTAAAATATTTTTTAACCCTAGAGTCCTAGAAGTGGCACATACCGCATATGCAGTGCATTAACACTCCAGTGCGTGCTCCTGGCATTTTTTGTTGATTAAACGTAAATGGTGAGGCAATTGGTTTTGAGCACTCATCTAACTTCCACCCTACACCCCCGGCATCAACCATTATAGAGACAACTTCCTCTCTATTTTCTATAGATTTATTTCTCGAGTACTGTAGTATTTGGAACTTTCATAAATATGTGTGTTTATAATGTTGAAGTCATGTAAACTGTGTATGAGAAAAAAAAGTTTATCAGCCTGCAATAAACAAGATTTTCTGCGGAAATTATAAGATTAAAGGTCGACCTGGCAAATCACGAATTTGACGTTATCAACGTATTCTGCTCATCCTCCTGAACAAAAAATATATATGGTTTTAGGGGGTGCAAATGACAAATAACATGATTTTAGAGGGTATATACATAAATAGTTAAGTTCTTAACAACGTTTTAATGTTCTGTTTGTGTGCTGTGTCTGGGTATCTGTAAATATTGGTAATTCTGAGTAATTACTTGGTCAACCTCAAACTTTTTCATATTTTACTACGGTCATAAGGATGTTCTCAGAAAGCAAGAAACATATAATTCAAGCCCCGCAAGGCCGTCCTACAGGCTGCCGAGCGATGAGAAGGTTCAAAGTCCACGTGATAACAGTGGCAAGCTTGCGGGAGACGCGCAGAAGGCCAGTTGTGACAGTACCGTTATGGCTAGTTGTTCCTCCGATAATCCTTTTTTATGTGACGGGTGTGAGAACACGTTACTTAGTTTCACGGTTTCAAGTGAAGATCAGGGAAAGTTAAAACGTTTTTTGTACGAACACAGCGTTTTGCAACGCACCAAAGTTTGCCCTCTAGAATTTGATATTTTACTGATAGGTACTATGTCGAGGGATGTTTTTCTTTCATTAACATCAGCGCGGGGCAGCACCGAAGGCTGAAGGCCGGAGGCACTCGTCTCAACTCGATAACAACTAATTAATTTGTAGCTCGAAATTTAAGAAAAACATTGTTCATTTGGATCAAAATTCTGCTCATTCAGTATTATTTTTCATTAGGTTTGCAAAGATGGCACCGCATCCGATGACGTCATCACGAGGTTGAATCATGATCACAAAAAGGTCACGTGATGCCCGATGTGGTTGTAGAACATGGAAATATTGCTCCACGCTTGAACAGTTGTTCCATTTTTTATGTTGTAGAACTTCGTTATTTCTCATTTCCACCCCATCAAACCTTGTATTGTTTTGTTCTGTAGGACGATTCTAATAAGTTAATAACGCGAAACTCGTATTTTGCCGCTCCGGCCGTTAATATTACAATTACCTTTTCTGCTTCGACTTCGATTCGTCTCTTCAGCTAAGGAGTTCGTTCGTAGAAGCAGCAGATATTCGCTACAACACGCACACCTTAGGACAGGATGTGGATGGTAAAAAGTAAACAGTAACATTATCTTGCCAAAGTATCGCATTTTGCAAATCAGACTGATGTTTATGACCCTTTTGGGATCCGAAAGCTCGTAGAGCCCGGTCACCCTTTTGGGATCTGACTTTTGTCTTTGATAAATTTCAGAAAGGCCAAAAATATTTAGAACAACTGCATTTATCTATCTATCTACCTTCAGCCATCTCTGGTGGTGTGCCACAATGATGGCGACAAATGAAAAACAAAACATCATTGATATAGTACTGATCAGTAAAATATAAAATAAACCAAAAAAACTGCAATCACTAATGCTTCAGAGCTACAATATATTACAACAGTTACCCACACACACACAAACAACAACAAACTTATCCAACCATATTATTCTACGTTATGGGCAATGGACATTACTATAGGAGTATACTATAAATTAAAATTCCTATTAATAAGAATAAGGAAACAACACTACATATTTTCTATCCGTTTTGACACAATAATAGAATAACACTTAAAAGAGCCCTCATGGCACTAACTTTTACATTGAATATATAGAAAAACATAACTCACAAGAACCACAAAAGGGAAATAACAATGTCTATTTATTTCAATGACTACGCAACCAAACGTAATTAATCAGAAAAAGCAACACCGAGGTGCCCATAAAAAGTTGTGCAATGGTAAGCAGGTCCGAAATACATAGGAAAAATTATTAATAAACTTCACCAAGGAGGAAGAAACTGTGGCAAAAATGATGAAAAACAGATGAAAAGTACTGAAAATCTCTTGAATTACTTTCAAATGCAGTTGGTAGACCTATTCTTCCCTCCCAAATTTTTTAATCTGGTTTAAATTTTTTAAACTGGTTTAAATTTTTTTTTAGCTAATGTGGCTTAACTAAACCTGGTCCAATAAATTTTATTAACCAATAACTATGTTAGACTATAAAATAATAATAATAATAATAATACAAGTTGCAGTACAAATGTTCTGTAGTTAAAGGCTATTTTTTTGTAATTTTTAACTTTCCCATAAATGATTTTTTAATAGTATATATATATATTTTAACATGTGATGTATTAAAATTTTTTGTATGTAACATTTGATTGTATAAAAAATGGTAAATATGAAATTTAACAGCTGGATTGTCAAAAGATGAGTTTTATGTTTTTTAACCTATTTCAAATCCTGGGGAGGTCCAATCAGACAGGAATAACAGCCAAAGTGACCCAGACAAGCCAGCAATTGTTAATACAGTAATTCTTTACAATTACTGTATCAACAATTTTCAATATTTGTAAATATTGGAATATATTACAAATTGACAGTTTTGAATTATATTTGAGACAAAACAGGTGTCACAAAAGACAAAATAACCGTAAAATGATGTAAATAGTTTAATCATATCTCCCTATCTACTTTTTTTGTTATAGGATATATTACTTCAAATTTTTTGTAATATTTAAATATGTTACAAGGTGAACATTTTAAATAATATTTCAGATAATTAAAGGCCTTTAAAAAGCAAAATAGGCTAACCTAAAAAACTATTTTAAAATTATCAAATGAACAAAGTAATTCTCTGTTCTTATCTATTACTTGTTATTATAACATACAGGTTGGTAGGTTCGTATGTATTTTGTAGATAGAAAAAAAGTCAAATTTAACCTTTACGAGTGCTTACATGATCTGATCTTGAATTTAGTTACTAATTCGGGGATGAATTTCTTTTTCCACTAGAAGTTTGGACAGGCCATCAAAGTCCGCCATGATGGTCAGGGCCATTCCTGATCGGTACTTTTCCATGCAAGATCGTCCTACATGTACATGATATGAGCTTGTGTAGAGCAATATTTCCTTATTACATGTATGTACATGTTATGTACATATGCACTGTGTGTCACTTGATCTTGTGGAAATCTTTTTTGGCCATTTCAATCTTTGGGTTTGTAAAATAATAATTATGAATTCAGAGTGCTTGGCTCATAAAAACGGCAGTATTTTTTATTACCACAACCTTCTGAGAGTAGAAAATAACATGGGGCGAACACAAGTGTCTCCTTTGTCCATCTGCACCCTGCTTCTTGCACTGATGGTGACGAATGAAAAACTTCCCTCAAGATAATACGTAGATTAACAGAAGAGAATTCTAGTTGGTCTGATCATAAATGTGTTAGGCCATTACTGTGCGCTGATTAACATAACTTGAGAAACTAATATTGTAAATTAACTTAACCATATGTTTTGACTAGAAATATAGTTCTAATTTAAATATTATGTAAACTGAATTATTTTTCGTTTTCACCCCCTAAAACTTTCATGATATGTATTGTTTTATTTAGGACGACAATTAATTGGCGTTATAAGTTAATAACATAAATCTCAAAAAAACCAACTGGTATGTCTTAGAATTTAAATTTTGCATGAAACTTATAGCCTAACCTAGATAGACAAGAATAAGTTAAATAATAGTTAAGTAATTCAAGAGAAACTTATATTAGCCAGGATCAATCCACTATTCAAAAACGTATTGTGCCCTGAACAGCATGGATTCACTTTGGGAAGATCGACGGTTAGTAACCTTGTGATTATCCAAGAGGAAATCGTTGGAGCTTTTGCGGATAGAAGTCAGCTTGACGTTGTCTATATCGATTTCTCCAAGGCCTTTGACAGGGTGAGCCACAAGCATCTGGTTGCCAAATTGGAGGCCTATGGAGTGATTTGGCCCCTTGTTGAGATGGTTTCGCCAGCTACCTGTGTGGGTCGGTAGGCTGATGGTCAAGTATCTCGGTTCACTTTCTCGTGAGTTTATTGCAGCATCAGGAGTGCCTCAGGGGTCACACCTGGGACCTTTGCTTTTTGTATTGTTCATCAACGACATTGGCAAGAAGATGAAGACAAAACACCTACTGTTTGCCGACGATGTCAAGATCTTCCATCACATCAGAGCCCAGAGTGATTGCGCGGATCTCCAGAGAGATCTGACGGCTGTCGAGGAATGGTGTCAGCAAAACAGCATGAAGATAAACATCGACAAATGTTCAGTCGTTACTTATTACAAAATAAAGAACCCGATTAACCATGACTATTACTTGGCGGGGAAAAGTATTGGTTCGTCGTGCTGACGTCAGGGACCTTGGGGTGGTTTTTAACCCACGATTTAAGATCAACACACCATGTTAATGACATTTGTCTGAGGGCTTCAAGATCGCTGGGGCTGTTGAGTCGAACCTCCAGATTTATGACTGACTTGCGGACTTTGAAGGTGTTGTATTGTGTGCCAACGTCAGACCCAACCTTGAGTACTGTAGCGTGGTGTGGACACCCAACCAAGTGGGCCTCGTGAAGCAGATGGAGAACGTCCAAAACAGATTCCTGCGGCTTTGTTGGGTGTCGAATGGGTTTTCCCTTTAGGCTTGTCCCCCTTAACGAAATAAAAGGGCTGCTGGGTCTTCACTCCCTTCAGTGCAGGAGGAACTCTCAGGATGCACTGTTCCTATACGGGGTCATAACAGGACTGGTGGATTGTCCAGCCATCCTTGGCCACATAGGATTACGCTGCTTCAGTGGAACTAGGTCTAGGGGACTTATTCGAGAGAAGAAGTCTGAGCAGTAATTACGAATGCCACAGCACGATGAACAGAGTCCAAATCCTAGGAAAATAAAATCGCTCCGCACTTGGACTTTTTTACGGCGACCAGAGGTTCATTCAGAAAAGGACCTCAATAATGTTCTATGTGATGAAAACATGCCTTTTTGACCTAACAGAAGTTAACACACACACACACACACACACACACACACACACACACACACACACACACACCCGTGATCTGTGACCTGATACCTGATACCTTACTATTGTTATATTATTTTAGGATTATTTATTGGGGTTAACGTTAATATTTAAGTTGTTGTCTTATCTAATGTTTACGCTTACATGTAATTATTGTTATGTTATATTATATATATATTATAGTTATTGTTTATTGTATTATTTATTTATATATTGTTATATTATCATGTTATTATTGTTGTTATTCTTATTGTTTCACATTCATTTGCTGTTAAATAAATTGTAATAGTAACTGATTGGTTGTGACAAAACTTATAAAATTATTGAATATATTATTGGTCTATTATGACCAGTTGATTATATGCTTGAGCATTTTGTCAGAACCGGAGTTTTCTAGTAAATCGGTGATCATTTTTGCGCATAGAGTTCAGATCAATATATATTAATATCAATGTATTTAATTTCTTATTGTAAATCGTAGCCTGGTAAGTTTTTTACATTTATTATTTGTAATGTTTAAGTTATTTAGATTATGATATGGAAATTGTATAATGGATTTGCCGTTGGAAGTGAAGTGAAATAAATAAGTGAAAATAAATAAATAAATAAATAAAAGAGATTTTCAGTACTTTTCATCAAATTTGCCACAGTTTCTTCCTCCTTGGTGGTTTATTAATAATTTTTCCTTTGTATTTCGGATCTGCTTACCATTGCACAACTTTTTATGGTCATCTCGGTGTTGCTTTTCCTGATTAATTACGTTTGGTTGCGTAGTCATTGAAATAAATAGACATTGTTATTTCCCTTTTGTGGTTCTTGTGAGTTATGTTTTTCTATATATTCAATGTAAAAGTTAGTGCCATGAGTGCTCTTAAAAGTGTTATTCTATTATTGTGTCAAAACGGATAGAAAATATGTAGTGTTGTTTCCTTATTCTTATTAATAGGAATTTAAATTTATAGTATACTCCTATAGTAGTGTCCATTGCCCATAACGTAGAATAATATGGTTGGATAAGTTTGCTGTTGTTTGTGTGTGTGTGTGTGTGTGTGTGTGTGTGTGTGTGTGTGGATCACTGTTGTAATATTTGTAGCTCTGAAGTGATTGAAGTTTTTTGGTATTTTATATTTTACTGATCAGTACCATAGAATTTGGCTGAGCGTCATTTCAGCTTCACACTCAGTAGTCTGACCAATTTCACTTTTGTCTGCACATGTAAAAATGTCTTTTCTGTTATTTGTCAATCTGTGTGCAAGACATCTCAAGAATAAAATGAGCCATAGATTTGAAATTTTTCAGCAATCTTAGCAAAGCTTGGTAGGTTGGTGTCACGTACTCCTACCTTGTCTTTAAGCCAGATTCAATACTTACACAATAAACATTGGTAAATGACATGATAATGATTGTTGCAACAAATTAATTACCTTGTTTTGACATTGATTAAAAATTATATTATCATTGTTGCATTTTAGCCATGCTTTGGAAAGAACCATGAAATAGGCTGAATGGTAGTCATGTAGTCTGAGTAATAGGATTAGCTAATTTGGTAAGACATTTTCTGGTAAATGGATTTCTTAGGCTTAAGAATCACATCTTAAATCTTCCACCAACATTTAACATTAACAGAATAGTCTAAACATGTTTAAATTGTACTGTATGAATATTTCTATAGATTCTATTATGGTTTTAATTTTGAAATATTTATATTCAGTGTTTTGTATTTGCAGTGCATTATTCTCTGATGACGGAAAATGGCTTGCTCTTCTAACAAGATCACAATCTAAGATAATAATTGTCTATAAAATAACTGATCAAAATGTTTTTCAAGAAAAAGAGTTATTCATTGGAGATACAGTTCAATCTTTATACTCAGATGTAAAAATTGAAAATGTTTGTGGTAAGTATAGCAATATAGAATAAAATGTAAAAAAGGAATACTTTCTTAATGACTAACAAACATGTCAAAACAGCTGACATCTATCAACTGAAAAGATGTTTTTGCTTCCGGTTCCGGCTTGTGCAAGCACACCTTTAAAGTGGTTGTGCTCACTTATGTGATGACGGATTTGGTTGAAAACATACCATTGCAACTGTAATAAAAATTGCAAAAAAAAAATAGTTTTTATCTTGTAAATTTGTTATAACAATACTATATATTTTCTTATTTGACTTTTAAAACCTTCAACAGTTTTTGCCACTTTTTAAATATTTAAGTAGATCACACGATTATTTTCAAAATTGTCCTCTTATTTATCATTACGTATGTGTAAAGTTTGGTATCTGTACTTGTGCTGGTTTTAGAGTTGCTAATTTTTTTTTATAAACAATACAGAATAGCGGCCAGCAGCTAAACGACACATTTTTGTACCTACATTTTTTGTTTGAAATGATAAGCACTATCAGGTACTGAAATTTGTAACACTCGTGAACTCTGTATACACACACACACACATACAAAGCTCAAGAACGAATAGATTAGTTTGGCTGTAAATCTTGTCTTTTGTAAATATTTATTGAAATCCAAGGAAAGTTTTTTGACTACACTATTTTAGCGTAAAGTTACTATATTATTACTCAACTTCTCCATATGGGGCTGTGTCCCCACAAACATGTTGTTATATACATTTTTATTAGAGATTTATATAACTTTTAGTATCAGTTTTGCATGTTTTTCCTTGTATTTTATTTACTGTGCTTGATAAAAGAAAATTATTTTGCGTTAATATTTTTCAGATGCATCAGCGGTTACTTCGGAATCAAGGACTTTGGTTTATCTCAATAAAAACCAAGTAGTTGTATGCAGTTTAGCATTTTTGTGTAGTTATCAATTGACATCTCTCACTGAAGATCTACATAACTACTTTGTCAATCTTCCATCTGATATTAAATGTTTCAACTCAAGTTTACGTCACATCTACTGTCTTAATCATGTTGGCATTATATGTATCCTTTTACCACAGATTAATGTTGTATTAGCTATTGGTAATAAATCAATGGTGTAAATGTATTAATAATAGAGATGAGTTTTTCACACACAAAAAAATGAAAAGGCATAAGTTATATATTTATTAGGTGCATCTTATTATTTATTAGTTATTAATTTATTCATGCCATCATAGAGTAAATAGTAAATCCTAAACTTAGAACATTATGGTATCGAAGATATCGTTATTCCGTTTGCTGTCCATCATTAGTATCAGTTGTGTTCACTAGTCAAGAGTAAATAATTTATGTTTTGTTCAAGTTAGTCTAGGTCCATGATATTCTGTCCATTTTATTACTTGTTTTAGGTACCCATTAATAACATAAACAATTCACTTGGCTTACTCTGACCGTAAATCGGAAAGTCATTAGCGTATAAGTGAAACTAATAAAAGTAAAGTAAAGATGTCTTATTTTACCAGGCGAAGTTAGGGCTAAAAAAAGCCTTCTCTAACACTTAACACATTAGGCAGTGCAACTGAGAAACTAAATAGAGATTTTAAAATTTTAACTAAATGGGCACATGATAAAAAACTTATTATAAACGGACAGAAGACAGCCATGATGCATTTTTGCCCCCAGAACATGTCAGCCAATGAAGAAATTATTGTTAAGTTACATGGTTGTGACTGTCTACATAAATCTAATATTAACATTAATTGTGACTGTGATAATATAAGGCTAGTGGATAAATTCAAATCCTTGGGACTGACTGACTCTAGACAGGAAAATGATATTTAATGAACACATTTATGATCTTCATAAAAGGTTGAATCCTTGTGTTGCTGGCTATATGTATGTTGAGTGATAAAGTTACCAATAATAAGGTAAAGATGGTTGCATATAAATCGCTGGTGGAATCCAACATTAGATATGGTATTGGTATTTGGGGTGCAGCTGCTACATCCCATTTAAACATTATAAAGAAATTTGCAAAATAGGTGTTTGATAAGACTATTTGGAAACAATGAAATGGTTTTAAAACTTTAATGAATCCCAAACAGTTTATATACATACAGAAATATTATGGATAATTTTAATAAAAATGAACACAAAACAAAAAGAAACAAGGATTTTCAACACACGACTCTCCACAAAATATTCTATACCGAGAATGGCCACAAAGTTTGGTGAGAGGTTACCCGAGTTTTTATATTCCATATTATTTTTAACTTACTTCCAGATGAAATTGAAAGCTTGAGAAACTTCTGGGTTTTTTAGAGAGGCAGTGCAGAGATGGATTACTATAGCACACATTGAGCTGACTACTTAGCATGAACTACATCTAGCTAGACTAACATCTAAACACACACACATGCACAGACAAATGAAGTGAATGAGTGGGTAAATTTTCGTTACTTCTGTGATCAACCAGATTTCTGTTTAAAACTAGGATGTAAATAATGTTAAATATTTATTGTTATTGTTGTTGTTTGATGGTTCATGTTATTTATTGATATTTTTGTTATTGTTGTTGAATGTTTAGAGATTTGTTGCTTATATTTAACTATTTATAGAATGTTATTTGTTGATGGGCAATATTTTATATATTTTGTTTATATATCCAGTTATATAATTTATTATCTATTTATACTCCGAATAATGTATGTATTATCCCCTTAATGCTATATAAAAATGCCAATATTTAAAAATCTGGAGTTATCTGGAGTTTATAGAAGCACCACAGCCACACAAAGGAAACAATATAACATTTTCTTGAAAAAGCATGAACTATAAACTGATCAAAACAAATAATTAATGAAAACTGTAATTTTGTATCTCGCTTTTTTTTTAAGTTTCATTATGGACCACACCGATAAGTCATGTTGACTTGGTGGGGGCCATGATTATGTAAAATTATGTGTTACAAAATAAAATAAATAAATAAAAACAATAGCAGTCGTGGGACTGCCGATAGAAGTGAAAACGGAAACTATTAATTAAGTTGAGAGTAATTAACAATACGTTATAGTAGCAGTACATCTGTAATTGTAAATGTGACGGTTTTTAATTTTCCAATTTTAAAATCCACGAAAAAATATTATCAAATAACTAGAAATCTATTTTACCACGCTAGTAAGATAAATCTTATACCGTAATAATACTCATTTCATGATAAAGAGGTTAAATATTAAAAACATAATTAAAATGAATAATGCTAAATTTTAAATACAAATATTCGTACAAATATTAAAAATTGTTTAAAAAATATATTCGTTGTTTTCATTATTCATTTATAAATGGAGTAAACACCGATGAACAACAGTGAGTTGAACACCGTTGTAAATAATACAGTTATTGCTACGTGATAAAGTATATAATTGCAATAAGAATTAAACCCACAATATTTTTTAAAACTAATAAATTAGTTAAATTAACTTGGTTTCTTTCGTAAAGGTATTTTTATTGCACAATAAACTAATTTATTGAGTTAATATGGTATCAGTGAGCCAATGCGCCAACTACAGTTCCGGCAGAAACGTTCACTCATCACTTCATACACTACTACAGGCTAAACTAAACTTCCAATAAAAAAATGATAAATTACAAAAAAAATATTCATCTATTTTCACACAACTTTCTCGCTGACAAATTTTGTCTGACCAAAAAATAAAAAAAAATCCTCGCTTACTACTTTTTTCTTGTCATTGTAAAACGCTATGTAAAATGTAAACAATAATCAAAATTATTTCGAAATTTTTTTAATATTTAAAAATGTAACCAATAGATTGCCAATATTAAGAGCTTTAATTTGACGCATCTTACAGAATTGTAACGACATTGGCTTCACTTTTAAATCGCGAGAGGAAGCCGTAAAGGTCACTGATTTTCGCAGTCTGTTTTCATACTCCGCCGGGGACAGTTTTAACACAGCGAGACTGACTTTTTTCATGCAGGTTAGTAGTCCGCGGCCAAGTCTACGGTTTAAAAAACACAGCGAGACTGACTTTTTCATGCAGGTTAGTATCATTAGCATGTCGGTGACGCGAACCGAGGATTTTACCCTCTACCAAAACGCTCAACGCGCCTAAAGAAGTTTTCACTTCAAAAAACCTGGGGACCAACGGCTTAAAGGTGACTTCCGAACCACCATCAACGGCTGGGCAGGCAGGCTACTTGCAAAGACAGGTTTGCTCAGCGGTCATCCAGGCACGCAGCAGCCATGCTCGACGTTGCTTGAACTGGTTATCTTGCGATAACCATTGTACCCGTTATACTGTGCCATTAGCATTGGTAAAAGTCAATACAGTACTTAGCTTGTTGGCACATAAACAAATAGAAATGGTTCAAGTATTGATTTTTGTGTTACACAACAAAGAAAAATTTTCCAATAAGATTTCAAACAAAAGTAACTGAATGTAGAATCTTGGAGCATTGGAAAAACGGTTAATTGTAGTATCACTAGATAAAGGAATACAACATTTTACAAAATATAATTTTTTATTTTGTGCAAGGCCTTTCTGAATCAAAAATTCCATCATCAGGCACTTCACAAAAAAAGAAAGATATATATATATATATATATATATATATATATATATATATTGGAAAATGTTGTATTCCTTTATCTAGTGATACTACAATTAAAAGTAACTGATTCAAAAATTTCTCAAGTTCTTTAATTTGGCTAATAACAGAGTGGGGTCAGCTGAAAATCAAACACAACCAAAGTAGTGTACTGTCTTTTATTTATGGCTAAGTGAATATGATCTGTTATGATATCACCAGTAGCCAGATTGATACATGTTGAGAATATTATGAGACTGTTGGAATTAACTTGACAGTGCACTATTCTCTCTAGTCTTTTAGGGAGGGCAGGAAGAATGCTTATTGATATGTAGTCCTGTGGAAGTGAAGAGTGAAGGAAAGTGAAGTGAAGAGGTCTTGTTTAAAGATTGGACAAGGGCTAATTTCTATTTGTAAGGAAAATATCTGACCGACAGATTAAAGATGGTTGTAAGTGTAAGAAGAATACACCGTTTACAAGAATACAAGACCGTTCTGTGATATGGGACTACTAAATTTGCGTAGCGTTTCTTTCGTTTTGTTGATGCTGACTTAAAACATACTCATTCAAAACCATTTAAATGTTAATTGGGGACAAGGATGGCTGCTTACCAAAACCAACTTTTTTCACATTACGCCACAGATAATTTGAAATGGTTTCCTATCAGTAAATAACAGATTAACTAGAGGCCATGTGAGTAGACATGAGTTTTATCAGTTGACTTTATTTTGTTTTAAAAAGTAGAATCATAGAATTGTTATATTTGTAAATAAGCACAAGAGTGAAATTATACCCTAATTTAAGCAATTATAAACCAAGCAAGTTTTTTTTGATAAGAGTTTTTAAATTTTATTCTGTTAAATGTGATGAGTAACATTTTAGATAACTTTAATGTCTCAGTGAAATTACTATAATTGTTTTTCTACTAAACTTGAATGATAAGATATAAAAACAATCATTAAATAAACATAACCTTTAAACTTAATAACAAAATAATACTATCGTTTTCCCAAGCCTAAAAATAAAACTCTTCTCTCTAACGATAAAAGTTTTCAGCTCGTTTTGACAATTTTTGGAAGTAGTCTGGTAAATTTAAAACAGGGATTTTCCAATAGAAACATGTGCAAATTATTTAAAAGACATAGTCTAGGAGCCGAGTGCCACTTGGTACCCATAAAAAAAGTTTGTTTACCGCAGTTGTGTAATGGTTAGAGATAGAAAAGAACTTTAGGTGTGAAAGTTGTTCAGTTTTGTATGACCTTCAATTTGAAATGGTGGACACCCTCCTTAACATTTGAAGTTTTTGGGTTATGGGCATTTGTGTATTTAAAAAATGAAATTTTACAGTGATAAAAAAATTTGAAAAATACGGTCTTGCTTAATATCATATGAAAGTGTCATAAAATATTGAAAAAAAATTTATTTGGTTTAGGTTCATACCACAGAAGTGGCAATAAAAAACAAAAACAAACACTATTTTATATACTAGTTGGTATTAGTTATGATTCTTCATCAATAAATCTGTATTCATAATCACCCGTAACTAGGATAAGTCTATAGTTTGGTATGAAGTGTGAGAGTTTTGAAAATCTGTCACATGCCCAACTATTGGAGGTGTATAGAAAAATTGTAGAAGCAGAACATTCTCACAAGATAAACCAATATCAAGAAACATGAATTACAGGCCTTGCAGAATATTCCTACGTTAATGCATACAACATTTTAAATTTTAGAATGGTTTTTTATACAAACAGAAACAACTCAACAATTTTTATTCAATCAAGCATTTCTGTAAATTGAGTAGTGCAAAAGCAAATACCTTGCTATCAGAAATACTCAGCTTTAACCATTGATCCATATACAGCAATAATCTAAAACTTTTGTAATCAAACAGTACTCATCTTGTGTATGAGCTTCATCAGTGAGTAATCCCACATTGATATAAGCAGCCTCAGGGATATGTGTGGTATCCGGCAGGCTAGAGGGAAACTGACTGCAGCACACAAATGATAATATAATACTGCATTGTAAAAAAGTTCTGAATTCATTAATATTCAGTTTTCTAAGTATTATTTTAACTAGAAATCTAATCAAAATTTCAATATTTTAAAACTAAATATTGTAAAAAAATAAACTCAATAATTTTGAAGCATTAATGACTATAATGTTTGTAGTTGCATTCACGGAACAAATAACTAAAGGATTATAAATTATTTACAAAAACCTTATTGTAATATATATATACTTCTTATGAAAGACTCAGAAATTAGAATATGCACCAAAATAAACAGTAACGAAACTGAATCAGCTCTAGTTGTCTTCTCAATTATCTTTGTCAACTATTAATTGTTGCAGTGTTTTTGTGTTTATTATTTATTTCTTATTTGATGTTAGCTTTTGCTGACATGGTGCTAACTACTACATAGAAAGCTTTTATTATTGAGCATCATTTTTGCTTGGGATTTGTGGGTGGGCCAAGTAGGTCACAAATTGCATGGTTATGAAGTATTATCAGTGTTTTGAGAAAAATGTTCACAAAAACCAGCCTAGTATGCTGTGATTATTAAGTTGGTCAAAAATTTCAAAGGTCAGGTATTGTTTTAACTCAGAGAAAGGGCTGTTCAGGTCGTCTAACTAATGTCTGTACAAATGAAAACTACAGAAGAAATGTTCAGTAAGTGTTACAGTCACAGAAAAGAAACTTAAACTGAACATCTTTGAATCTAAATATAAGTAATACGTTGTTGAGTAGAATGTTCAAAACATTGGTGGTTTTCCCTAGAAGATATGAACTAAACTGATCGAAACATTGAGAGGCCAGTCCTGCGCTTTAATGTTAGCAAAGTGCTATGGAGAAACTGAGTTTCTGAGAAATGTATGGTTTTCATATGAATATCATATGCACCTTAATGGTTTCATAAACAAGCAGACAATACAAATTCTTGTGTTTGAACACCCTGACAATGTTGTATAGAGACTGTAGCACAGTAAATGGGTAACCATTTGGTGTGCTGTATTAGGGAGATACATAATTATATACAATATATAGTGTTGTCATCTGAATGCTTGTCAATTTGTATTGCAAATGTGAATTAGGTTAAGAGACGTATTATCTTTTAAAAGGATAATGTAAACATAATTTGTAATGGAATGTTTAGATAAGTTTTATGTTTACTGGATACATTTTTTAATAAACAAAATAATTTAAAAAGCTTATAAAATAAAATAAAATTGATAAGCTATTGATTGCTATTTACTTATATACAAAAACGAGTTATGGAATAGTAATATAATGAAAAGATGAAATTATATTGTGAATTTAGTAATTTCTCAGGGAGGTTTCAAATTTAAGAATTATTAAATAATTAATTAATTAATTATTAATTGTTATTTCATCGGTTTCAATTTCCAATAAAATTGTATTTTTTTCTGTTTGATGAATGAGTAAACAACAGAGTTTTAATTAATTTTAATATCAATATTTAAACATATCTTTTCAGTATAAATTGAGTTATTATAGTATAATTTTGTTACTATTCAACTACTACAATATAAATTAATAAAATAAATTGTTCACAAAAGTGAATAAGCATGATTTGACTTTTATTTTAATGTCAGAATAAGTTATTTTAGTTATACAGTTGACGTCCTCTTAATGACTTCAAATCAACCATCCATCAGCTTAACCACTGCTTTTCCAGGAAGTTAGTTACATGTATTTTCAGCTGCATTTATTGCAATAATAATGAACAAGTTAAAAAGTCAATATTTCTACTGTTTTGGCTCTGAGTTATCTCTTGTGTAGTACAATAATTGTTTACTGCATTATTTATAGTTTTTGTGAGTCTACTATATTGTATTTTGACAATTAATTGATACAGTGAGCGAATTGAAATGTAATGAGGTAAATATGATACATACTTTCATATGTTCGCTGCCAAAGTGTACAGTGGTGGTGACACTCGTATTATCAGACATTGAGTTTATGCATGGTATCGTAACTTATAACATTAGACTCAATTTGGGGATCGTATATAATTTATTTTCGTATTAACCATCTTTTTCCTTATCCGACCAAGCTTCAATGCCGTAAGTGGTCGGTTAAGAGGTTGTCAACTGTATTTAAATTGCCAATACTTTTTCCTATAGAAAATAGATATGTATAATATTGAAAATGGCATCCTGGAAGGTGTTTATGACATGTATATGGCAGTACCAAGAAGTGTGAACTTCAGTAAAATGAGTATCAATGTGACAGACAATCAAGTGTGCCTGTTGGGAGATAGCAATGATGTTTACATCATAGATATTTCTGCTGCCATAGCACTGTCTGAATGTGTGTATCAACCGCAGACAAGGTATGTAATTATTAATATCTTTGTATTGAAGTATATTGCATGACAGGTGAAATTAGGCCCTCTCTGTATTTAACCTGTGTCAATAAATATAAGTACAAAGTTGTTTGTAACTAAATGATAATTTATCCCAAAAACATTTAGATAGATAAAAATTGTTTTTTAAAAACTACAAAATAAAACTAAAAGTATTGTAACTTTTTAGAAACATGAAGTTTTGAATTGTTAAAACTCAAACTAACATTAATTAATTTGTAAATATAAAAATTATCGAAAATGTCTTGCATTTGCTTTGTAATGTCAATATCTACTTTCAATACTCCAAGAAAATAACGCAATGTTATGAGTTATATAACAAAAAGTTAAAAAATGTGTAAAAACAAAAAATGAAATGGAAAAATAAAGAAAAACCTTAATTATGTACTGTAATTATGCTTAAAAACTATACAAAGAGAAAACTTTTACTAAGGAACAAACAAGAATCACCTAATGTTGATTACCTTGTGTTAACTTTCTACACTCCCACCTTAATCCTAGGAAGCTAGTATATCAGTATTTGTTTTAAATTATTTTGTATACCTTTTTCCGTTACTCCATTTAGTGAAGTTTTTCTGATTTCCTGTTGTTTTCTTATCTTTACCAATTAAAGTACTTTTTTAAGGCAAAGACTACTTTTATTGAACCGGAAAAGTCAAATGCATGAAAGATAATTAATGTTAAATGTAATAACAACAAATGCATGTTTTAATTGTATTAACATAGTGTATAATAATTCAGAACAGTTCAACAGTAATTGTAATGTGGATAAGACTTAATAAGATACTTAAAATTTGGAATGCAGCAACTGACAATAGCTTTTTTAAAACTGTAAAACTCTTATTGTTTTTAAAAGCTGTTTATGAGATTTATAAAGTTTACATTAATACAAGAAATAAATGTGTTTTTTTGAACTAGATATTATCTGTTGAACATGATTTTATTCCTAATTTAAAATTCAACAATAAATCCACCAATGTAATGTTGTGAATAAATTGTATCTTTGATATTGTATATATGGTTACATTTTTGCATATACATTTAAACCATTTTCCCATTTATCAAATATTTTTAAATGTTTGTTCTGTGCAGTGCTCTTGGAAGCAGTGAAAGTGTCTCATCATTCAAGACTTCAGTCAGTAAAATGTCCACCTACTCCAGGTAAACACTCTCAGATAGAGTTGTCTAGAGATTCAAGAATGTTTGGATATAAGCAAATAATTAAATTAAAGTATGGAAAAATAAAACTATTCATAGTAACATTGAAACCAACTCTACTTTTCAAATAAATGTTTTTATTTAAGCCATTCCGCTCTACACATGGCTGGATGTTTGCTAGCTGTGTTACAAAATATGGGACCATTCTCACTGCAGGACTACGGTCATGTGCCATACCTATACTGGCCACTTGTGGCTACCAGTCATTCATTGAGCAATCTTTTGAAAAAGTGACAGACACGTTTCAAGTTGCACATGCGCATAGCGAGTCAGGTGGCCATGTGAAACCCCAACTGCAAGAACCAGTACTTAAAATGCAAATTCAAAGTTAAAATTGTTTTACTGATGAAGACGTTATATGTAACTTATAACTATCATAAGGATTATTTGTTTTGACGCCAAAACGTCCATTTGAAATCTTCACTACCAAAGTTTAACAACAAAAGTCGGAACGCTATCAAAATTCTGATAAATTAAAAAATTTATTAAACCAGCTTCAATTTTCATGTAACACTTCTTCTGATAACACTAAATTCAAGAAAGCATTAAAATTATTTTCAATGTCCTGTTGTGTTTCAATGTGTCCAATGTGTTTCAATGTCCAATTGAGTCCTGTAGGCCTAATTGTGGCAAATCAATAAAAAGATTATTTATTTATGGGAAAATTAAAGATTGCGTACATAAATAAATATTGGAATTTCAATATACAGAGAAATTTAAACAAATTGGAAATCAAGCAATATTGTCGGCTAGGATATAGGGCAGAATACTACTTAAAACGCATCACCTTATTGAAGAATTTGATGGTCAAATATGATGAAGTGGATATTGTTACCATCACGACGGTACATTACGATGAACATATTCGAGATGCCAACTAATTACAAAACTTTAGGACAATCCAAACTCGTAAACAACTTTTGGGACATGAGGATATGGAGGAAGCAAATTTTTCCTTCACCCACCCTAGAATACCTCAGTATTCATCATTGTTTTTCCATAAATACAATAAAAAGTTTCTGTAAAATCTTCTGCAATTGATGTTAAACTACGAAGGTAACTCAAAATAATTCCTTTATTTTCGCACATATTGTCTGAAACTGACATTAAACTATGAGGCTCGATCTAATTACCATCCATCCCCAAATTTACATCCCTGTTCCAATAAACCACCACCTATGAACATCTACCACGGTCATATTACCTCCCAAACTACCAACACAACTACCAAAACCCGCCTAACTGAAGACATTTTTGGTCATTAGTGTGTTAAGATAATATGATTTATGTAATTGATTTATATTTAAAATAATGTAATTTTGTGGTAGGGTAAGGAAGAGAGGGAGAAAAAGAAAGTCAAATGGCCATTTGTGTGCAATTGTGTGTTATATTTTTGCAGGGCAGATTCTTTAAGGAGAGAAGGTGTATCAAGTAAAAAAATCACTTCCATCGCCAACGCTACTTCAGCCAGCACAAATTGGTTTTCATATTTAGAGAAATTGACTAAGAGAAGAAGAAATGATTCAGGTCTGTAACTTGCACAATCTGTGGTTCTTTTCAAGAAATACAAGTACAAAAGTTGTACTTAGTTAATTTTAAGCTTGTCAAAAAGTAATTTAACACACATAGTTTTATATGTCTAGGCACTTACTTATAATAAACCAACAACAATTTATAATCAAGTATATTTTAATGTTGAGCTCAAAATATTTATAGTCATCAACACAAAGTATCTAGTCTGATGGCAATCGCCTCAAACTCAATGTGGGCAAGTGCAATGTGCTTTATCTTGCTCCAAAAAACAAGAAACAAGAAAGGTTGTTTCCTTTCTTGAAGTTGCTGGTCCCTTGCCAATATATATCGTATGGGGGACAAAGGCAGCTATCCATAAATAAATAAATTAACAATTACAATTATTAAAAAGTACGTAAGAACAAAGTTCTTGAGTCATAAATTAAAAATAATATTAAGATCTCCCGTCACAAAGCTAAATCCAAATTACTGAGCCAGTATAGAGACCCATCCTCTAAACCACTCAGACCAGCCAGACCACCAGAAAACAATCGCAAAGGGCAGTCGTTTACAATGTGCTCCATTGTCTGAGAGTTTGCGCCGCAATCACCCGCTGCTTTCGTAGGATCGGATATCAAGAACTTGTTCCGTCCATCGAATGATTCCCAGGATGACGCCCAGTTAGCATTAGGCGTAAAGTTCTCCTCTATCAACTGGGATGCTGTTCGTAGTGATGGCTTGCGTGATTTGAGCCGGCTATCTTGCTGAGGAAGGTCGCGTGTAATGGGCAATTCGGGATTGGACACGATCTTATTGAACTCTCTCAGAAGAGCCTCTTTGCGTCTAATCTCAGGTGGTGCTATATTGCTCAGCACTGGGAGCCAAGGTGTTGGTGTTGCCATGAGAGTTCCAATAATTGTCCTCATGGCCCTATTAAGAACGACATCGACCTCTCGCACATGTGCACTATTAAGCCACACAGGAGCACAATATTCAGCAGCGGAGTACACAAGGGACAAAGAAGTGGTACGCAGTACTTTTGCGTTGGCTCCCCAAGTTGATCCAGCAAGATGCTGTACTATATTAGCCCTTGTTTTCAGCTTTGCTGCTGTCTTTTGAAGGTGACTTTTAAAAGTGAGAGATTGGTCTAAGGTAACTCCCAGATACTGCGGATGTTCATTATGTTTCAATTTGACACCATCAAGAGTTACATTTAACTTGTAGTTCGCCAGTCTGTTATTTAGGTGGAAACATGATACTTCAGTTTTAGTAGGATTTGGATTTAGCTTCCAGGCTCTAAAATAATCTGTGAGGACTGAAAGATCATCAGTGAGTGCCTGTTCTGTTTTCTTTATGTCATTATGTTGGTAGGCTAAGGCAATATCATCCGCATAAATAAACTTTCTGGATAACGTTGTTGGGATGTCGGCAGAGTACACGTTGAACAACAAAGGAGCAAGTACTGAGCCCTGTGGAAGGCCATTTTTAAGTTGCCTGAAAGAACTTTCCTCACGGCCAAGGCATACTTTTATAAGCCTGTCGCTAATCATTGAATTAAGAAGCCGCAGAAGGAAAGGAGCTTGCCGACTTCTTTTAAATTCGTTAACTTATAATTAACCAGCTTGTCAGATGGGTGGCGAACTGACTTGGACAAAGCAACAATACGCTTTGCTATTGCACAGGGTTTCGGATGTGACAAAGAACTGTTCGTCGAAGGCTTGCCGGTGGAGAGCTTTCTCAAGAGGGACCAAGCTTTACGGCTACTATGGGTGAAGTTAAGATTTTCCATTGTGTGTACCCACTTTTCTCTTCTTGCTTTGTCAAAAGATTGTAGTAGCCGATCAGCTGTTTCTGTGTTCCTGGTGTCATTGAACTCACTGTAAAGGTCCTCACACTCTTGACTCCAACCTGGCACATAGCTCTTTCGAAATCCTCGTGGAATGCACAGTTTAGCAGTAGCCAGGACTAGCTTTGTGAACCGGTCATAGTTTCTTATCGTGGGAGGGATGAACCTGATGCCATCATCAAGCCTGGATGTAAAGGCTTTCCAATCAGCTTTGTTAAAATTCCAGCGAGGCCGAGATAAGGATCTTACAAGAGGAATCTTGATTCCGGCTGAAATAAGCACAGGCCTATGCTGAGAATGAGGAAAGGCACCAAGAACTTTCCTCCCAACTGCTAAAGGCTTAAGAGAGCGGGCACAAGAGCAAAAACATAGGTCTGGAGTATAACCACGACACCAGCGGGCTGAATAAAAAGTGTGGGCATCTTTGGCATCATGTATTAATAATAATAATAATAATAATTTATTTGCCGTTAAGCAGGGAAGCATTGACAAAGTCATAATTCACATGTATACATACAAGCATGTCAAGTACAACTAAGTCTAATTAAAATTATAACTATACAAAACTTGAATAATATTAATTCAAAAGTCTATGATATTCAAATTAAAAAATTCGTCAATGGAATAAAAGGGATTATTTATCAGCCATTTATACAACTTTTTACAGAAGGTTTTCTCAGGATATTTAATGATTAAGTTTTGTAATTTATTATATATTTTTAGTGAGATGACAATGTGGCTATTCAATGTTTTAGTCAATCTACAAGAATTAATGTTTGACTGGTTTTTAGATCTTGTGTCATACTTATGACTGCTTGGTTTAAGCATATCAGAGTTTTTAAAAACATACAGGATCAAGTCAAAGATATACACATTGATCACTGTAGGAATATTTAAGCTTACAAATATGGGTTTACAATGTTCTAAGGGCCCTGCATCAGAAATGGTTCTGACAGCTTTTTTCTGTAGCACGAGAATTTCCTCTATCCTACTGCAGTTTCCAAACAGAATTATTCCGTATCTGAATACCGATTGAAAATTTGCAAAGTACACTGATCTAATGTAATTTTGATGAATGCAATAAGTTAACCGCTTTAATAAAAATATTACTCGAGATAATTTAATACTTAAATAATCAATATGTGGTCCCCAAGTAAGAGTCTTGTCAACATAAATTCCTAGAAACTTTACGTTAGTAGAAGGGTTATCTTTTAGAAAGTTTTCATTAAATTTTCTCAAAGAAAATGAGATTTTTTGTGTTTTTTCTTCGTTTAAATGGAATCCATTCGACATGAACCATTCAGAAGCCTCTTTTAAAGTATTTAGACAAAGAGATCTAAGTTCTTCAAGGTTTTTATTAGAATTAAAAAATGTAGCATACATATAGGTTTTACCTTTAACCGAATTTGGAAGATCGTTAATACTAATTAAAAAAAGGAGCGGCCCCAGTACAGAGCCCTGAGGTACACCGTATGAGACCACTAACTCCTTGGACCATTCTCCATCTATACAAACCTTTTGTTTTCGATTGCTAAGGTATGATTTAAAAAAACTTAATTGTGACCCTGAAACACCATAGTAGTTCAATTTCATTAACAGTTCTGAATGATTTACACATTCAAAAGCCTTGCTCAGGTCACAAAGGGTGGCCTGAGCAAAAGCCTTGTTCTCAAAGGCTGATAGCACATCTTGCACCAACATATCTACAGCGTCAATAGTAGATTTTCCCTTTCTAAATCCAAATTGAGAATTACTTAAAAATTTGTTTCCTTCAAAATACGCATTTATCTGGTCATAAACCAACATTTCAAATATTTTGGATAAAACGGGAATAATCGAAATTGGGCGATAACTCTGCGGCTTGTCTTTGGGCCCCTTCTTAAAAACCGGACATATCCGACTTAACTTCAACTCGTCAGGAAAAATTCCCTCCACAAGACATAAGTTAAAACAGTAAGACAAAGGACTTGCAATGGATTTTATTATATTTTTTAAAAGGTTATTGGACATTAGATAAATGTCACAACTATTTGAGTTTTTAAGACTGCTGGCTAATGTAATTACTTCATTAGGAGTAATTGGTCGCCATGCAAAATTTTGAGAATTCACTGGCAAATTTTTAATAAGCTCCTCTGAACCATATCTAGGGCAGCCCATTTTATTTTTTATTTCATTTACAGAATTGATGTAGGAATTATTGAATGAATCAGGTGAAATTCCAATGTTAGAATTATTTACAAAACTCATTTTTCCATTATCTTTTATTATTTTCCAGGCAGTTTTACATTTGTTGCTGCTATTATTTATTAATTTTGTATTATGAGTTAATTTTGCATTTTTTACTGATTGTTTATAATGTTTCTTCAGGTCTAAAAAAGCTTTTATTTCAGGTTCTGAGGCCGATTTAGAATTTTTTACTATACCATTCAAAAATAATAATCTTTTTTTTATGTCAGCTAGATCATTAGTATACCAATTATGTTTTAATACTGATAAATTATTCTGGTTTACTTTTTTTAGTTTGGCAAAATAGTTGATATTGTCTATTAGCAATTTAAAAAAAATTTGAAAAGCACTGAGAGCAGTTGGTTTATTCATACTCAATATGCCATCCCACTGATACGTGTTTAGTTTGTCTGTCAAGTGTGCCCAGGCATTATTAGAAACAAATAATTTGTAATAACTGACAGAATCTGAACTATTTTCCGCTAATTGTTTTTTCCTCTTTACTGAACCAAAAGGTGCATGTATTATGAGACCATTGTGGTCAGAGAAAGGAAAGTTAAAAATGTCACAATCTATTTTAAATTCTCTTTGGTAATTTACTAGAACATTGTCCAGACAATTAGCACCTCTGGTTGCTTTATTGTTTATGTAATAAAAATCATGCTGGCGCATGACATTACAAAACTGTTTTGACATGTTATTAGTTTTGGTGACGTCAAAATTAAAATTAAAGTCCCCCCCTATGATAGAGGTGTAATTTGGGCAGCTAGCTAAGAAAGAGAGCAACTTGTCAAGATTTTCAAGGAAGATATGTGGGTTTCCGGATGGTGAGTGATAAAGTGACACTATTATAAGTTTTAAACTATCAATAAAAATTGCAGCTGCCTCAAAGTTTACTTCTGAAACAAATTGATTTACATCACATGTCCTGCTTTGGACATCATTGCGGGTAAAAATCAACGAACCCCCGCGAATGTGGTTTGACCGACAGAAAGCGCTGACACAGGTATAACCATCAGGTGCAGCTAGTTTAATTTCCTCCTCTTTGAGCCAGTGTTCACACAAACCTACCACAAAAATATTTTTATCAGTTAAAAAGCTATCCAAAATTGAAATTTTATTTTTTAGACCTTGAATATTTAAAAACAAAACACTGGAATTTGACCCGTTACAGTTAGAGACAGTATTCAGATTAGTATTAGTATTTTTTTTTTTGTTTACTTGTGTTTTGGTTACGTCTTAAACCTAAGCATAATTTATTTCTATGGGTCTTACTCCTAAAAAATCTATATTTATAGGCGTACTATTTAGTGAACCTGTAGCACATGACACACAACTGACCATATCATCACCAGCACATTTATTACAAATGTTACCACTAGATACTGTCGGAGTGAAGTGAGCATCTGTATTATCAACTAAGGTAGCAGGCTCCATTGTCTCCCCGTCTGAGGTCACAGATGATGACATCTCATCAGCAGAACTCAAAAGTGCTGTCATCTCACTGGGAGTTGCTGGATGTGTTAGTATGGTTGAAGCGAGACCATCAGAAGATATCGGTATTGCAGCTGGGGACATATCAGCTTTCTCCCACAGTTCACGGTGAGAAGAGATGGTGTATCTTAGCTTCTCCACAAAGGCGGAATAGGATAGTCCGTTTCGAAGCTTCCTTTTTGCGTACTCATTACATGTGACGATGTAAACAGAAGCTTTACTGACTTTAATAAACTTAATCAGTTCAGCAACAAAGTGTTCAGGTTCAATACCATCTCTTGTACAACCCATTGGTGAACAAATAAGTTGTTTTAGACTCCTTTTTTTAAATTCTCGAGTTAAATCTTCAAAAGCTAGGTTATAATTGCTAATTTTGGGTTTTTGGTAGTATTTATCTTTTGTAATTAAACTAAATATTTCAGCACCTTCTGCAGTTTTCTGGTACGCCAAATGACTTGTAATGCAATCTTTCATAGAGGGTTTGCCAAACTTTTCTTTAAAAATCGTTGCAATTCCAGCACTCATACTTCTTTCATTATTTAGGTCTGCCGATATGCAATGTGAGAAAGCGACATGTTCGTCTCCTTGATGTTTTTCAAAGACATCCATGATGTTCGCCTCAATTACTGTAATTGGTTCTTTATTTTCCATTGTTGGTATAATTGAGGACCTTGCTGATATTGGAGAGAGAGGGAAACTAGTGATTGGTGTTAACCTGATATTAGCAGTATCAATTTTATTTAGAAAATCTATAATCATAAAACTCAGTTTCTTTTTTCCCCTATAGTTCAGGTGCAAGCCATGGCGTGTGAAATGCAGTCTATTGAAAGAATCAAAATCAATAATATAGACATTATCTAGTCGGGAAACAATTTCTCGTATGTAGTTGTTCGCCATTGCTATCTCGTCATGTATTGGGCTGTCATGCTGTAGGTCAAAACGAGGAGGAATTGTGGTAATACAAACTGATCTTGTCTTGCTGAAATTTTTTAGTTTGCTTTCCATTTTTTCATAGATTACCTGAGGTGTTTTCTTGAGCATATCATTTGTCCCAGCTAATAACATGAGGGGGCGATCAAGAGATTCTTTTATTTGGCCATAAACTTTTGTTATATCAGCACCAGGAGTCACTAAACCGTTAATGCTGATTTTTTTGTTGCTACATTTATCAATAATTTCTGGAATACCTCTACCTTGGCTATCGGCATAGAACTCTAATTTAACTGGCTTTATTTTATCTAACTTCTCTTTCAGTTTCACATCCACAATAGCTAATTTATTGAAATTTAGATCTTTGCCACTTCTTATTTGACACCTGGACAGAAATTCATTTTTACCAATATTTTTCTTTGTATTACTAGAAGTCCATCTATTTTTATCAATTGTTACATTACTATCTTGGTTTGCTCCTCTCTTTTCCGTAAAAAATTGCTTTCTTCATTTTGCAGAGTCCCTAGAACTTCGTAATAATTTTTAGATAAGATTGAGGGTAGTTGACTTTCAGGTGCATTGAAACTCTTGAGTTGAGTAATATTAAGTTGTTATTTTCAGCCCAACTAGTTAAACTCGTACCATTGTCGTCATCCAATGAGTATCCCCACGAGCTATGATGACTGTTAAAGTCCCCAATGTAAAGGACGGGGTGTCCAAATATGGGAAGTACTGTGTCAGACCATTGTCTATTAGGTGGTTTGTAGACATTTACTATAGTTGTTTCTGACACTTTCACCACCAGTACAAAAATATCGTCATCACAGCTCTTGTAAATCGGGGACACATCATCTATGCCCTGCCTAACATAAGTTGCCACTCCGTATTTTCTGTGGCCAATGGCTTCTACAAGTGTATATCCAGGGATATTGCCTCTTGCACAGGTGTTAGAATTCTCAATGTGAGTCTCCTGGAGTGCTAGGACATCGACGTTGTTCTTTATCATAATTTTGCTTAGGCACTCACATTTAGATCTGCTAAGACCCTCGGCGTTAAAATAACATATATTTAAAAGAGAGCCAATATTTAAAAAATCAGTATTTGTCTGGCCCTGAGAAGGACCGTTTGTTTGGTCTTCTATAGCTGCCATAACTGGGAGATCACAAGAGTGACGGTCCAGCTACCAAAAATTGCTGTTCGTTTAGCGTTTAACTTCACCCCCCCCCCTTTGACAATGAAAACCTTATATAGAATGCAGACCTGCAGTGTGATCCAGAAGGTCCTATTACATGAGAAACCACAGTATCTGTACGAGATGTCTCTTAATATGGGACCAACCATGTCTTACACTTGCCCCACTTTTCAAAAGTGAAACTGGAGTTGGAGAGGAGGAGCTCACTTTTTCAGTCCTAAATTGTTTAAACAGTCTCCCCAACCACATTAAACAACTTCATCATAAGAGTTTTAAATTAGAATTAAGGATTTTATGCATTGTTAGATTTTAGTTGGTACAAAATTAAGTGAATATAAACAAGATTAGTTGGAACCATTATTTGTTGATTTAGTTCATAGTAATTTTTTACGTTATTTTGTGTGTAATTTTAAGTCATATTTTATATTTATTTATTCATATTTATTGACTTGTTGTTCTGAAAAGCAGTATGTAAACTGAACAGTACTTGAAAAGAAAAGCGTTTTAACTATTTATTTTATTTGTACATTTATTAAGAAAAATGTTCAAACTGTAATTTAAAAATAATATATTTTACGATAATAGACTCTCAAATATTTTATAGTATGAGTATTTATAGGACCACTGAACAGAAGAACTTGAAAACCATAGTAAATATAAAAAAGAGCTCTTTGAATTATGGAAGAAATTTAACAAATTTTCTGCCAAAAATAAATGTAAAGATTTAAAAATGTTAACTGTTTATACTCAGCATACCATACTGAGCAGCCATTTATACTCAGCAGCCAGTTTAACACAAATAGCCATAATTCAGTTTAACATTAAAACTTTATGTAACAACCAATAGAGGGGAAGTTTTAATTTTAGTAAACACTTTTAAACCTAAATTATCCAGAATTAGATAATGAGATCCCACAAAAAATTCTAAGTTATTGCTCTGAAGAACTAACTTGGCCACTGACCAGTGTAACAAATAAATCATAAGAATATTAAGTTCAGCTCCAGTTCACCTTCCACTTAGTGCAGCATCTGAAGTCTAACGCTGTGGCAGATTTGACTCCTGCAATCTAGAATCAACATCCATCTGAAGAGATCTAAAATAGTCTGCTACGAAGAAGCTCAAAACAAACTCTCTACATCTTTTTGACGTCAGACACCTGGACTACAAACAAATGTAATCAAGATGAAATGGTGTTCTCATTGTCTCAGGTACACAAGCAAGTGCACTAAGTGGAAGGTGAACTAGAGCTGAACTCAACATTCTTATTAAATCAACCCTTCCCACCATTACTCTACGTTATGTGTAAATAAATCATTCCAAGAAGGTTCGTTTCTGGAATCATTATTGTATTATATTGTGTGAACAGAATTCCTGTTTCAAACATTTAGAAGTAGTAATGGTAAAGTGTCTACTCTTCTTAGGTAACGTGGAGGAATGTATCCCCTTCATCTGCATCCGAGATCTTCCCAGTGTGTACGACATTCGCAGTCTTCATTTATGCCAGAACAGTCTGGGAATTTGGGCCACCCATTCAGATAAAACGTCTGATGGGTTTTACAGGTCAGTAGCTTTTCCGTGTGTAGGGTTTTGTCAATTTAAAGGCTGATTTTCTTGCTATTGTTAAGGAAATCCGTGATTCGTACATTCTTATGCAATGTACTATAGTCTAGCCCAGGGGTCTCCAATATTTTTGCTCAAGGAACAGATATTTAACCATTTGTGATGTATAAATACAAGAATAAAATTAGCGTTGTTATTTTTAAAGTATATACTGAACTTGTTATATTTTATGTCTAACTTAACAATAATACACTACCTTGCCTATTATAATTAGGTTTCTTGTGTTTTGTTCTAACAGTTAAAATATACAGGATGTCCATCTTAACTTTGGCATAATTGATATCTTAAAAACAAATAAATATACAAGAAAGTTAAAATGGGAGTTTTCATCTAGTTTTCAGTGGTTATTAAGTATTAAATATGATATGAATGTAGCTAATGTTTAGACAAGTATAACTGAGTTGTTATAATTTTTTTATTGACAAAAAAAAATCATACAATATTTCTATCTTATTTTTTAATCCCTGTATATTTAAAAATAAAATGTTTTATTTGAGAAAATGATTTATTGTTTTTTAAGAATGAAATCAGTTCCTAATTTATAATTTAATTTGGGTAATTATAGGTAACATGAATGGTAGCTTTTGTGTAACCTTAAAAAAATAACAAGGGAAGTATATAAATACAACTCAAGTACTTTGGCATTGATGATAAACCCAATCTGGAGTAACCATTGTCTTGATTATCCATTTGTGCATGAAGTTGACGTATAAGGTATTTGTAGTGATAATGATCTTGTGTAAAAGGGTAAGGGTTTCCAGTATGTAGATTGAAAGGAAGTGACAGAATAGATCTCTGTGAGAGTTTCTATCATGGCCAATGTGCAAGGATGACAGGCAAAAGCGTTCCACATTTAAAAAAGAATTGTTGCTTGCGAGAACATAACATTTCTGGATCTTACTTTCAATACCTGTTTAACTTGGGTGCCAATCTTAAAAATCTAAGAAGAAATCTTTCAAGCATCTCAACATTCTTAGAGCCCTGTGTAGACAGGAGCTGCATGCTCTGATTCTATAATGCTACCTTTCGTTCCTGTTTAGACCATGGATACTAAACATATGGGCCAGCAAGACACAGTTCTCTCAAAATGCTGGATACAATCCACAATTCTGCCTTAGGACAGGGCACTGGAGCTTTAGTGCAATTCCTGTGACCAGTTTTCTTGTGGAAACTGGAGACCATCATTCATATATAGATGACAACTATCCCTTAATTATTTTCACTCATTGTCAGCGAAACCAGAAACCCCTGCTTTCCATTTAGTTATAAGCAGTGAACTTCAAGATTCGTTTCTTGTGAGACTGAGACACCTATCACCCTTTGAAGTCAGGTTTGGAACATATGCTGAACATGTAGGCCTAGATAAGTATGATCTTAGGATTATACTATACACTAGTGTGATGTCTCATCTTGGAACATTTCAGTGCCCTCCATCACTTTCCATCAAACTAGTTTTAAGAAGTTGTCTACTCCAGAAACGGTCTTCCATCAAGAGTTCCATTAAATAATACATAGCCTCGCTCCATGCAATGTAGTTTATAATAATAATACTTATTGTCATTTTACAGGAAGTCATATATACATCAAAGAGACGAAGTCAAATCAATGTTCAAATACCTATCTTTGTTCATATTTTTTTAAATATTAAAATGATAAAACATATTTCAATGTCAAAAGTATTGTTTTAGAAAATAGAAGATTAAAAACAAATATATAAAGTACAAAACCGAACAGTCTAGAAATTTATATATGGAATACTGAAAAATTATGAAAGAACATAAAATGTATTTCTATGCAACCAGTCATACATCATTTTACGTTTCTCTGTGTAGAGTGTATGACACATCCAGTGGACAGTTGGAGTGTGTGGATATATTGGCTCCTGACACACAAGTTGTATCCTTGGTCTCGCAGAGTGTAAGCTTGGATCTCTTCTTGCAAAACTCGAGCCTGTTCCTGCCTCTTGGTTCTATCTCAAGAGAGACATTAATCCAGAAGGTAAATAATTTCATGTACTTATTAAAAAGCACTGGAAGATAGAAAATAAAAATGCAATAATTCATTACCAATGACTCATTCATTACATAGTTTATAGATTTAATAAATTCTATTTATTAAATTACTGTAATACTAAAACACAAAATACATTGAGCAAACTCGTGAGTGTTGATCATCTCACTACACAACTGAGCCATTGCTATCAGTTTTAACATATCAGTGTCCCAAAATAATAATAATATATCCACTGCTAACATATCGTTGTCCCATAAATAATAATATATCCACTGCAAACTTATCGTTGTCCCATAAATTATATTAATATATTCACTGCTAACAAATCTTTGTTCATAAATAATTTTAATATATCCATTGCTAATGTGACATTGTTCTATAAGTAGTATTATTATATCCACTACTAATGTATCATTGTCCAAAAATAGTATTAATATATCCAATACTTACTCATATTTTTGGTGCCAATTCCTCAACTATCCAAGATAAAGCCAATCATTAAATAGAACAAAATTTTTGTTTTTTAACCCTGGAACTGGCCATCATTTTTCCCAAAATGGCAGGCACTTTTTGGCGATTTTGTAAGGGTTTTGTATTTTAATCACTGCTAATCTATTTTTTAAGATACAAACATTTTAAAAACATCAATGTCTTTAGAAATAAATGCAGTTTACCAAAAAAATACTAAAGATTGAATCATTTAATTTATTTTTATTTTTTTACAGATTGTTAAAAATATTAGCAAAGAATAAATTTTTCTCAAAATGTATAGCACCCTCTCAGGTAATATGAAAGTTTTTAGAATAATTCTAAAATATGCAAAAGTTTGCTTATATACCTCAATTACAAATTACAAAAAAATATTTAGCTAAAAGAAGTTTATTGGTACTTTTAGATAATATATCTATAAAAACTACAAAATCTGAAAAAAGTTTGTATAGCACTATTATGTATACCATTGTGACATTTTGGAATCTATTGGATGAACAAATATTTTTTCTAAGAGATAAATATATGTAGAAGAGAAAAATATGATATTTATAGAAGTTTACATTGTATAAGATATTTTTATATGGCAACAAACTTTTTTTTTATTTGTACAAAAGTCAAAATTGTGAAATAAATGCCAAACTTTTTTAGCTAACAATTTTCTTTTCAACCAAATATTATTTATATATTTATCTCTATTATTTTTTTGTTAAAAAAATAGAACACACGATAGTCATAGAAATAAAACGCTAATACCTTCAAAAAAAGTAAAAAAAAAACTTTTTTACTTTTATAATAAATACTTTTGAATAAATTTAAATCAAAATGTAATTTTAATTAAAATTAAATTGTCTACAAAATAATAAAACACTTAACCTACGTGAACATAGGCTTATTTTCAGTTTCACCAAAATCCAACCTATTCGCTAAAACTTAACCTAACCTCTACATTTTTCACTTCACTAATTAAAAAAAACAATAAACAAACTTTTATTTATACGTACTGAATAACGAAAAGTCTAAAATATCCAAATAAATAGCAAGCAATACACTAATACCGGCAATGGCGTAATAACAACAAAGAAATCAACACGGCAACCATGCGATGCGTTGTTCTTCTCTACTGGCTGAGTCGGTGATTGCACAACAGAACAAAAATAAAATACTAGTTCATAGTCTTCGTTGTCTATTATACTGTTGCTTAGAGCAATTCTTCTTCTTTGTTTTGCTAGGATTTTCACTATTTCCAGACAACGATAAAGTAACAAAAATAACAAAATTTAATGAAGCTATTTTCGACGCATTAGGCATTTTGGGATTTTACAAAACACGAGCTTTTCAAACGCTTATTTTATAAACATTTATTTTCCTACTGGCTATTGAAAAGATGTTTCTGAAAGCCAAGAATACACTGTTTTCAATGACGACACTTACGATCGTGTAGAACGTAAACTCACGATAGGGAATTTTTACAAACATTCGGTAATTTTAGCGTGTTCGGAAATTACGCAAACAAATGGCAATCGGAAATGTAAACATCCAAGTTTAGAATTTTATAATGAAAGATTTAACTTAACTATAGAGCGTTTTATAATATAATGTGAAACCTTGAATCTTTATCTTTAGATTTACGTATGTTTTACTTCAAACTAAGTAAAAATAGACTTGCTGTGAGAGATCATATTACGACATAGTTAATGCGTCGAAAATAGCTTGGTGCCATTTTGAAACTGTAGTTAATGCGTCGATAATCGCTTAAAGCCAGTTGCAGGGTTAAGAACGCTATTCATAGGTGCAATGAAAGTCATTCTTAGCTATTTTAATTTTTTTAAAGGTTTTACAAGTATGGAATAATATCCTAAATTTGAACTATTTAAAATTTATGCTGAAAAGTGACAACTGAAACATATTTCTAGAAAGAGTAGTTATTTGGTAACCTTGTATAAAAAAATTGGATTTGCTAAAATTTGTAACGAGGTAACAGAAACAAATCTGTGAGACCGTATAACTTTGAAATTTTGGACCAACCTTTCTACAAGGAGTGAAATATATTAAAACTTTTTCAAAATGATCAGTGAATAGAGATCTTTAAAATGTAGTACAGCTTACATATCTTTACATTTGAAAATCCATCTCTACCCTTCCAAAAGTGCCATTTTGGGGTATTTGTGGGCGTAAAAATTATTTTCCTGAATTTAAGAGTCGAAATGTGGGGTTTTTCCATTAAAATGAAGAAGGTACAGTGTGTTTCTTGGTTTAGCGCCGCTATACATCGCAGACAAGTACTTAGTTGCACCCTGTATAACCCCTGCTTATGTATCGTTGTCCCATTAATAATAATAATAATAATAATAATATATCCACTGCAAATGTATTGTTGTCCTATAAATAATATTAATATATACACTGCTAGCATATCGTTGGCCAATAAATAATATTAATGAATATTTATGTTCTGTACGTGCATTTCTTTAGCCTTCTACTCCAAATACAGTTCTTGTTTTTGTATGTTATGAAGTTTCAAATGGTTTTAACAAATTGATCTTTTCTGTTAATAAATTTTTAGTTATTACTATAATACAATTTGATTCAAAATCTTTTAAATTGGTAGCAATGGCACAATATAGAGTAATGTTTTTCATGCTTTTTGCATTCCTAATTTTAAAACACATCTTGTCAAATATTTCAATAAAACTCAAATGTCATTGTAATTCTTAATTAAGAAAAAAAAGAATCGGAAGTTGTTAATTTCAATCTAAACAAAAAGGCGATATGACAAAAATTTGATCTCACCGTATGGATGGCCGTTGTGTGAAAGCAGATGTTAACTCCCATAACACTCACAACATAAGCTGTCTACTGAATACTTAGTGATAACCGCTAGCGATAACAGTTTAACCTAACTCTGTTTCAAGCGTTAACCATTGTGTTAAAGCGGAAGACAACTCCTACGACTACAAGCTGTGCATTCAACTATTAATCACACCGGTTTATCTATAACTGTTATTGCAGCTACATCATTGCTTTAATAACTGTTATGTAAATCTGGCTGTTATAATCATCTCTACACACATGCCACCTCCCACTCAATCAAAGCCAAGAGTTTGAAGGAACTCTTCAAAATCTCAGTTTTTCTCCGACTGGTGTAATCGGCCCTGACTAATTTTTAATAGTGTAACTTTTTTTCTTAATGAAAAGCAATAATCTTCAAATTCTCAGTTTTTCTCCGATTTATTTAATCGGTCCTGACTTATTTTTAACAGTGTAACTTTCTTTTATATTTTTGTTCTTAAAGAAAAGCAATAATATGTTTTTAACAAATGGTACAAATTTATTATTAACACATAGTATGATAACAATTCTATTTGATACATATTTTAAAATAAATTGATAAAGTTCAATATAACTCTTAGAAACTAAAAAAATTAACAACAAATTGAAATTATCTATAAATACAATATCAGAATTGTGGATTTTGGGTTTTTAAGCAGAAGAACCAATTCAATTTTGAAATTGGAAAGAAATCTAATAATTATTAAATTTTGAATAATTATGAAAAATAATATTAGTAATGGAACAAGCTCACAGATACTGATAATGTTGGAGAGCTGCTCATAGTCGGACGATGATGCATCAGATTTCTCAGATGGTGATATCCAATAGGTTACTATGTGTGTCCTTTGGTTAGTGTGGAGACACGGTGGGATGATAGAAAGGTTAATTAGGATCTGCTATGATGGTGTGAAAGTCTGGTCAATTATAATTTGTAGTTCACTTAATATCAGTTTTCGAAAAGGGGACACAAATAAATAAATCTTTATTTGTCATGTAGGCTATAATTTATTGAAAATATAGTGCTTTAGCAAAAATTACACCAAATGTTTATTTATCAATAGATTTTTATGATTCTTTTTTTAATAAACTTCTATAAGAGTATACTATAATATACATTTATCTAGAATTATAATAAATATGTAAAAAAATGTTAATGAGAAAATTTTTGCTTACCAACAAATATTTACAAAAATGTTCTGTTTCCATTTTAAACAGTGCATAAAATAAAAAGTTAGTTCCAAAATAAAAGTATTTTGTCTTTGTACATATAATAATGAGTTTTATTCCAACTTTTCACTTAGTTATATTAACAAATAACTGAGATATAGGTTTATAATTAAAAAGTGCACATTTAGTTCTACAGGCACAATCTTGCGAAAAACACATGGAAATGTGTACAAATAAAAGTAAGTTATAAAGCTACTTGTAAAATTAAAAATTATAACAAAAGAAGTAAAAATAACTCTATTTTCGATTTCATCAAATGTTTCTATGATATCTTATTGTCACAAAAAATTATTATTATGGTATTTACACTAACACTTGTGCAGTGAAAAACACTTTGTGTGTAGTCCTTTTATACATTTTTTACAAATGTAGCTAGATTTCTTCCTCTTATCACACATTCTGGTTGCTGGCTGCACTACATTCATAGCAATTTCTTTCCTTCTTGTTAGGAAGTTTTTTAAAAAAAGAGGGTAATCTTTCAGTGTCGCCTCCACCTTGATTTTCATCATAACTGACATCGGTGATTAGAATGGGGTGTCTCTGTCCTTTTAAACCGAACCATTCAGCTTATAAGCTGTCAACTAAAGTCACTAAGAAGTTTAATCTAGTCATAGGATTGGTGTTATTTTGTTTTTACAAAATATATTAATTCAAATAAAAAATGAAAAGTAATCTTTTTCCAAAATTTTGCTGACCTGCGGTATGTATTGGTGTAATATTTGGTCATGGCCTTTCACACCGCTCATAAGTTATTGTATTTTTTTATTATTTTAGGTTTGGTAGTAATGTATACTTTATTTCATCTTTTCCTTCATTTCTTTTTATTCTCCAGTTTTACATGCAGTTGCTAACAATAATACAGGATTTTTTAGAGTTTCTTTGTTTATAACCAAGTAACAATGTTGCATTTTCCTTTTGTATTGCCTTTGCCCAATTGTGTAGATTGTTTTTATTTCTTGAGGCACACCCTTTCTGTTTATTCTAACTGTTCCAGTCAGATGGGTACACCTTGTGTACAAAGCTTTGGCCAATCTAATAGAGGTAAAAAAATTATCCACAAATAAATGAAAACCTTTATACAAACATCCAGCTATATCAAGAAGTTTCATAATGACATTGTAGGCCAGGCCTGTTTCTTTTACTTGTTTTCTATCTGTATTAAAGACTCATTTATAGACAAAAAAGTGCACACAATAATGTGTTCTGCATCACACAGTACCCACAATTTTATACAAAATCTATGGTGTTTTTTAGAGAGATTCTGTATCAAGGGGTTTTGTCATTTAGTTGGTATAATACTCTCATCAATAGATAGACACCTATTGGGACTATAATGGTGTTTATATACCTTATTCAAATCTTCTATTAGGGGTTGCACATGGGTCATAATTTCGTTCCTTAAGTTTTAAAGATTCTGCATATCAACCCTATGAAAGTAAGCCAAAATATCTTGAAATCTGTTTCTGCTCATCATTCTCCTAAACCATTTACAATTCTGACTGTTAGGCTTCCATCAGAAACTTGTGAAGGTAGGTTTGCTATTTAGGCCCATATTTATTAGGATAAAAAATAAAAGCCTGTATTTCCCCAGCCTGGTCGGATTGTACATGAGGTCTGCCATAGCTATTGTATATTGTATTAGTTAGCTATAAACCTTAAAACCTTAAAAATATCCATAACATCTATAAAACGTTGGATATCAACATGAGTTGGCAATAGATTGTGTACTGTTATAATGAACTTTTACAAAAAATACTAGATTTGGCTATTTTATATTATAAAAATAACAATAAAAATTTTTAAATATTGAAAATTTGTAGTTTTACTTGACCTTTGTGTACAATACAAATCTTGAAATCAAAGTACTTACATATGCAATTGAAATTAAAAATGTCTTGTATGGTTTGTGATAGTTGGTGGTAAGCGGTGAGGACCAGAGTGTGGTTGATGGCATGATAGGACATGCAGTACTGCCACTGCCCTTGCTACAAGATGGACTAAAACACCATCAGATGGATATGATCAGATTAGCCCTCAACTTACACACTCAAGGTATTTGGCATGAGTATTCTTCATAGTTTTTTATTTATTTGGATCAGTTTCAAGAAAAGGCTAAAATGTATTGTGTATTATTGCAGTGTCTTATATTAATAGTTACAGTTCTCCAACAGCCATTATTTATTTGCATATCAATTTTGTAAAGTTATAGATTTAAAAAAAAAGAATCTAAATAATTTAATCTTTAAAAATACCATATTTAACATTTCAGCAGTTTGTAATATTTTGCTATAGAATTATACAAAAGTGCAACTATACATAAAGATAAACTAGCTACAATGTGTCTATGAATAAATAATGTTACATACCTTTCTGTCTTCAATCCAATATTTTTATTTTTATTACTAGTTTAGGAAGTGCTGTCCCATTGTCAATCACTTGGTCAAACCATCGAAACTGAACATGTAGTCAGAAATAAATAAATTTACACTTGATATCAATAAGTAAATAAACACTTGCAAAAAAAAAAAAAAAAAAAAAATCAACACAACAAAGAAATACAAAGTATGATTTAATTGAAATTAATAAGATTAATAATATAGACTGAACTATGTGAAACTGCCTTATTGAAGAGAGTTTAAGCTTCTTTTGTACTCTTTTTTGTGTGTGTAATGATAACCATGTAACTATATTTGTATTTTGGTATAAGTTTTTTAAAATAAAATTAAGAATCTTTTTGTCAAATACAAAAAATTAAGAGGAAAATACTTTTTATGCACATGTCCTCTGAAAACAGTTGCTGTTGATTTCAATCATTATTTTGTCATAAAAGGTTTTTTGGAGTTATTGGTATTAGAAATCAAGTGAAAAGAACTGTGATATCAAGAACCATTGATATCTCCATACTGCTAAGTAGCAAGGTATTCAGGTATCATGTATTGGAATCAATCCATTCATAACAAGTTTTTATACAAAGTCAACCCAAATAATCACTTTAAAATTATTGTAGTTAAGTTTTAAAATAATACAACCAAATATTTTAAGGAACAACATGATAGAAGTTTAAAAAAAATAGGTTGCTTATATTTATTTGTATTTATATGTATATATATATAAGTAGTATACTTTGGCCGTTGCTGGGACAACGCACCCGAGACCGGTTCTGGGACAAACCGTGTGAGACCGAATCTGGGACAGAAAATTGTTTAGAGAGCGACCAAGAGTGTGAGTACGGGTGGTCAGAACCGCGCCGCGCGAATCACCACGCATGTCATCGCTGTCCCGCCACCACCGCCACCAACGCGTTGTTACTGTAAGTATGCAAGCAATTGGCACGCGCCTCGTCATCACCGCGCCGCGCGGACTGCTGAAACCGTCACCACCACCGCGCCGTGTGAGACACCGCGTGTTGTTTCTATAAGTATACAAACAATCGGTACGCGCCTCGTCACTGTCCAGTCACCGCCGCGCCGCGCGAGGACACCGCACCTTATAAATTACTAGTTTGGTATAATGTAAGTGTATTGTGGATATTATCAGGAATTAATGAAGCAGAAAAGTTGGAAAGAAATCCTGCTTCGAGCATTAGAGGTTCATAAACCTGTGGTTAAGCGATTCCCTAAGAGAAAAATTGTAACTTTGGGTATTGATGATTTGTGGGCTGCAGACCTTGTTGTAATGATTAGGTTTTCAAAGGAAAATGATGGATTCAGATACATACTTAATGTAATTGATACGTTTTCAAAATATGCGTGGTCAGAACCATTAAAAACTAAAAGCTCACAAGAGGTTACTAAATCGTTTGGTAAAATATTAAGAAGAGCGAAATTGGTTGGTCACAAACCCCCGAACCTTCTTCACACGGATAAAGGACGAGAATTTGTTAATAAGGAATTTAGAGAGTTTTTACACAAAAATCAAATAAAGTTATACCATACTGAAAATGAGGAAAAAAGTGCCATTATAGAGCGTTTCCATAGAACTCTCAATGAAAAAATGAAAGTGCACTTTGAAATTCAAAACTCTTTTAGATGGGTGTCACATTTACAGAAGCTTCTACGTCAATATAACAGTAAATTTCATAGCACTATAAAGATGAGCCCATCAGAAGTGAATTCAAGCAATGAACAAACTTTAAGAAACATATACGCAAACACTGGACGATGTCTAGTATTCAGACCCAGACTTTCGGTTGGAGACCGTGTAAGAATTACTATAAAGAAAGATGTATTTGGAAATAAATACCGCAGAAATTGGACAAGAGAAATTTTTCGGATTGTGGCCATCAACAAAACTTGCCCTGTTACCTACAAAATCGCAGACCAGTCTGGTGAGGAAATAATAGGATCGTTTTATGAAAAAGAGTTACAAAAAACTATGTTTCTAGTTTAGAGTCAAATGTATTAATAATGCTCTCATCCTTCCTTCCACTCATCCCACACACCCACCCTCTTCCTACTCCTCTTCCTATTCTCATCCATCCATAACCTCATCCTTTTCCATCGTCAATCGCCCATACAATAAGAGAGTAGCCAGCTCTATAATAATGGTGTTTTCTCCTGCTAGCAAGCAAACAGCATTTCTCAATGCTACGGACGGTCTTCGAAGATCATCAGTCAAGAAATGTCTGAATTGTGGAGAAGAGGTTACTGCATCTAACCTATCCCGCCACCAAAAAACAAAGAAGTGCATCCATACCTCATCCTTTTCCATCGTCAATCGCCCATACAGTAAGAGAGTAGCCAGCTCTGTAATAATGGCGTTTTCTCCTGCTAGCAAGCAAAACAGCATTTCTCAATGCTACGGACGGTCTTCGAAGATCATCAGTCAAGAAATGTCCGAATTGTGGAGCTGAGGTTACTGCATCTAACCTATCCCGCCACCAAAAAACAAAGAAGTGTATGTCAGCGTCAAATCCACCAGCTTATGCTTCTTCCAACGGATTCAATGAAAAACCTCCTTCGATGAAACAAGTATGTTCAAGGTGTGGTGCTGAAGTCAGGAACTCCTCCATGTCCCGCCATAAAAAAAACAAAGAAATGCATGTCCACGTTAGACAGACAAACTCTGGATTTTGATATGTCTATGTTGGAAAACTACGCTGATGCTGTGAGTGACAATCAATTCCAGAACGTGATTGCTGATTTTGATATGTCTATGTTGCCAGAGTCCTATTCAAATCTCAGACCTGAAGAACAAGACGCGATTGCTGATTTTGATTTGTCTATGTTAGACACTCCAGATTTCTATTCCAAAATTAGAGCTATAATTGGTCCATCTACAGCTGACGCTCCAAAGTTTGAAACCACCAGTAAAAAAGGATACACCCCGATTCATCGAAAATTATATCAATACTTGGTCCACCACCATTTGAAGTTCCGGATAAGTCAGACTATTCACTGCATATACCATATAGTCCTGTATACCATTCACCACTACATATCCCAGAGAGTCCCAACATACAACGTGCTTAGTCCGACCGATGTACGTGCTCAAATAAAACCCCAGAAGAAACCATGTCCAAAATGCAGTAAGGAAATAACGGTTTCCAACATGGCTCGGCACCAAAAATCTCAGAAATGTGCCAAAAACCAGCATGGTATGACCATATATAACGAACGTCTGAAAAAGATGGAAATCAAACCAGCTCCTAAAAAGTAAAAATGTGTTGGATTTGTGAAACACCAATAGAGTCATCCAACTGGAACCGTCACAAACAATCGAAACGTCATATCCGTTTGTCAGCACTTCATGAAGGTCCTCGATACAGGAGTGAAGTATTACCCATTACGAGACTGACACCAAGACTGCCGTCACCTACTCCAGACATCAACATGCTGGTAAAGAAATACCCAAAACGACCAAGGGAAGTCAAACAAGTAACCGAAGGTCAATACAAACGATATAGCTCTTGAAGCGATGATCCGAAAACCGACTAGGACCGCAAAAGATTACTACAGGTGTGAAAAAGATTATTAGTGAGACACCGACTAGTACAATTAATAGTGAGAATTCGATTAGTCCTACCATGGAAGAGAGACAGCTTCTGTCTGAAACAGAATCACCTTCAACACCTCATCTGGTTCCGGTACGTACTCCAAAGGAGTCACAGACAATACTTGATGAAATATCAGAAGTCCAGTCGGCATTCACGGGAAGATTGAAACGTATGTGATTATGAACAAACGTGGGATCAAAGATCCAAAAAATGTTTCTTGAGATATGCAAACCACTCGTTGTTGACAAACTTCAGGAAGCTGTAAAAGAAAAGAATCTTAAGGTAAACATGGTTTATCATGCTGAATTCAAGAAAATAATAAACGATGTGGAGGTGACTCAAGTCATGAACTTTTAAAAACGAAAAATGAAATTCTTTACTCGACAACGTCTCTGTCTGACTATTATAACTCAGCAAAACTTAAGATGTTGGTTGAGATGGAGGAGTTTGAGGCAAAACGGTTCTCAATGGTCACTTAAAAAGTGTGAAAGACTTGGAGATCAGAGTCAACCGATACGTTCCTTTTTCACGGATCCAGCTATGTGGTTCTACCAAAACAGATTCAATCCAAAAAGGCTGTTATTAATGTAAAAAACAAAGATCAGAAATGTTTTATGTGGTCTATTCTGGCAGCTTTTACATCCAGTTAAGGTTCATCCAGAAAGAATCAGCAATTACGAACCTTTCAAACGAGAGCTGCTTCATGCACTAGCAAATTGCGAATGCCCCATGAAACTTGATGATATAGCAAAGTTTGAAAGACTTAGTGGCATTTCTGTTAATGTCTATGCTTATGATGACAAGTTCGATATATTCCCGCTGAGAATAACTGATAACGAGATGGAAAAACACGTTAATCTACTGTTTATCAGAGAAAAAACAAAACACTCACTACTGCTGGATCAAAGATATGTCCCGTTTGGTTAGTTCACAGATCTCACGAAATGGACATAAGATGTGGATATGCAATAGGTGTTTGCAACACTTTACGAGAGAGGATTTACTCATCAAGCATAGAGAAGACTGTAACACACACGATGCTGTGAAATTGGAACTACCAGAGCCAGGAACTGTAATTAGATTTAAAGATTTCAATTGCTCAATGAGAGTGCCCTTTGTGTATTACGCAGACTTTGAATGCTGTCTAGCACCTATTTTCAACATGTCAACCGTGTAAAGTGGATTGTAATGGTAATCATCAGTCGTTCACTATCAAATATATCAGAAACATAATGCCATTTCCTTCTGTATGTATGGGGGGTGTTGTCAGAGGACGGCTTTTCCAAACCACCGATTAAATACTTTGGAGACGATGCTGCACATGTATTTGTAAAATCATTGATTGAGGAGTCGATAAGGATTAATGAAACTTTACAAGAGTGAAGCAATAGTCCCCATGCAGTTGATGACAAAAGAGCAACAGGAAATGTTTGAATCTACAACTACGTGTCATATCTGTGGAAATTATCTTGGTGATGATCGTGTTAGAGACCATAACCATTTGACGGGTTTGTTTAGAGGAGCAGCTCTACAACAAGTGTAACATCAATTTCAAAAAACCTAGGTTCATTCCTGTTTTCATTCATAATTTAGCAGGTTACGACACTCACCTATTCATTAAAGAGTTTGGTAAGTTCGAAAATCGCATATCATTGATACCCAACAACGAGGAGCGGTACATTTCCTTTACGGTCAGTGTGGAAGGTGGAATTGAACTACGATTCATCGATTCATTCAAGTTCATGTCACAGAAGTCTCGATAGGTTGGCAAAGAATCTGACTAGATCTCAATTCAAACACCATCTCAACATATTACAATGGTAAGGACCTCAATTTATTGCTACGAAAAGGAGTGTACCCTTACGACTACATGGACAGTATAGAAAAATATAGTGAAACATCACTACCTAGTCAAGAAGAATTTTACAATAGACTGAAATAAACAACACATAACAAATGAAGATTACAAACATGCGTGCGCGATGTATGGACCGCCTTTAACATTCAGAACATGAAAGAATATACAATGCTATATAACGAAAACCGATGTCTTGCTGCTTGCAGATGTTATGGAAACTTCAGGGATGTATGTCTCAATACATACAAATTAGATCCTGCATGGTATTTCACAGCACCTGGGTTGGCTTGGAAACGCAATGCTAAAAAATTACAAAAGTCGAACTGTCTCTATTGACTGACATCGATATGGTACTCATGGTTGAAAAGGGTATTCGTGGTGGTATTTCACAGTGTTCTCATCGATATGCGAAGGCAAAACAATCCCTACATGAAAGACTACGGACAAATCGAAACCAAATAACTTACCTCATGTATACTTGGATGCAAACAACCTGTATGGGTGGGCAATGTCTGTAAAACTACCATATATGCAAAACTTTCAGTGGAGCAGTACAGACATCGATGTAATGAAAGTTAGTGGACGATTCACCCACAGGCTACATATTAGAAGTTGATTTGGAATATCCTGAAGAAACTACACGACGTACACTCTGATCTACCTCTCGCTCCAGAACGTAGAGTCCCACCAGGATCGAAAATGGCAAAGCTTCTGACAACTCTCTACAGCAAAGAAAAGTATGTCGTACACTACAAAAATTTAAAGCTTTATTTGAGTCTGTGGTTATGAAACTAAAATACATGTTCATAGAGTTCTTAGTTTCTGTCAAAAGCAAATTGGTTGCAAACGCGTTCATTTAATCTGAATACCATGGAGCGTACAAAGGCGAAAAATGATTTTTGAGAAAGACTTTTTCAAATTAATGAACAACTCAGTTTTTGGAAAAACTATGGAAAATATGAGAAATCGTGTGGACATTCGTTTGGGTACTAAATCCAATTTAGTGGAAAGATGGGTTAGCAAACCGAACTTTAAGAGTCGAACCATCTTTACAGAAAACCTAGTTGCTGTACATTTTAGTAAGAAAAAACTTTTGTTAAATAAACCTATTTACGTAGTATGAGTATTCTAGACATAATCAAAGACACTGATGTATGATTTCCACTACAATGTAATGAAAGAGAAGTATGGATCTAACATAAAAATGGTGTACACTGATACCGATTCCCTGATATATGACATCAAAAACGAAAAACTTCTATGAAGACATGAAACATTTAATTGGATTATTTGATACAAGTGACTACCCCAAACCCCAACCAATATGGGCTTCCCCACGTAAACAAAAAAGTTCTGGGTAAAATGAAAGATGAACTTAATGGTCGAATCATGCGAGGAGTTTGTAGGACTTACGATCCAAGATGTATGCGAGCAATATAGAAGACAACCATTTCATAAAGAGGTCTAAGGGTGTGAAAAAAGCTGTAGTTGAAAATGAAATTACCTTTAGCAACTATAAAGACTGTTTGTTTTAGTAACATCGAGCACTACAAAACGATGAATACAATTCGGAGTCAAGCACACAATCCGCTACAGCGTAGAACACCATAAAGTGGTACTTTTCATCAAAGGACGACAAGCGTTTCGTACTCGAAGACAATATCCGAACCCTAGCATGGGGTTCATTATAGAATATGCGAAACTGTTAAATTGTAAATGTATGTAAGAGAACATACTATGGAAATTCAAGTGTATTGCAAAGATAAATTCGAAGACCAATTTTTACCTATGACCGTTACGGTGGTCTTATTGTAGGACCGTCTGGGAGTGGTTAAAACGAACTTGTTATTGAATTTCATTTACAACAAAGATGGAGTTCCGTTCAAGAATCTATACGTGTTCAGTCGTTCAATAGAACAACCTGCATATGTAGATCTGCGTGAACAATACAGTAGATTAGAAAAAAACCTTAGAAGACAAATAGCGTTTTTCTATTCGTCCCTGTCAAGATCTCATTTCTATCGATGACTGCAAACCAAACTCATTTGTGGTATTTGATGACTGCCTCCCTAGAAGAGCAAACTAAAATCAAAAGACTATTTCATTAGAGGACGTCATAAAGGGATTTCTTGTGTCTACCTGAGTCAGAGCTATGGTCGAGTTGATATGCAGGTCATACGAAACAATGTTAATCTGTTGTGTCTGTTTACAATGAACAAGTACTATACAAAGAGAGTGTTCCAGGACTTTGTAGGTTCTGACATGACTTTCAACCAGTTTGAGGCTCTCTGTTTTGAGTGCTGGAAAAACACCTCATGGGTTCATATCTATTAATACAACAGCTAAACCACAAAAAAGGAAATACATGTGCAATTTAAAAAAGGAAACTAAGTGTTGAATAATACTTCGTTGTAAAACGTACCAGTATAAACGTAATTTGACGTTCATAAACGTAATTTGACGTTTCATAAACGTAATTTAACGTTCATAAACTTAATTTGACGTTTAAGTATAAACGTTATTTAACGTTCATAAACGTAATTTAACGTTTAAGTATAAAACGTAATTTGACGTTTAAGTATAAACGTAATTTGACGTTCATAAACGTAATTTTAAACGTTCATAAACGTAATTTGACGTTCATAAAACGTAATTTAACGTTCATAAACGTAATTTGACGTTTAAGTATAAACGTTATTTAACGTTCATAAACGTAATTTGACGTTTAAGTATAAACGTAATTTGATCGTTTAAGTATAAAACGTAATTTGACGTTCATAAACGTAATTTGACGTTCCAGTGTAAACGTGACTTGAAAGATTTGAAGAATAATGCTGTATCTATTACTATAAGTATACAACATGGCGAATAAACTAGATGCAAAAGAAGCAAGGCGACTTGAAAAAATTCAGACTGTCTTGGCTGCAAAGTTCAAACGTGCTGAACAGGATGAATTAAAAAAACTTTCTCAAACAAAAATACTATATCATCAAATGCTAATGAGACGTCTGCCAAATGTAACATATCAATAACACATGATCGACCGCTCACTGTTTCTAAAGCTAGAAAGTTGGATGAGTTTAAACCGGACGGAAATTACAAAGTGAGTTTGCTCAGACCCATTTTAAAGAGTTAGAAGATGTTCGTGAAAATGAGGGAAAAAGTACGAACCAATCACCAGAGCCATTAGGGAACAACAACATAGAGAATTTGAAACACAAAAAGATACGTAGTCAAAACCGTATGAAACAGTTGGTAAGATTTCAACCTCAAGCATCAGATCGTCGAACGTTTGAGGATGTAGATTACGATGATGAGCCAGAAGTACAACCTCAAGAGCAATCGATGAAACAGTTGATGGATTCTAAAGTAGTAACACTTGGTTCTCTAGGAGCCCGATACCTTCCAAAATCCAACGACAAACAGTTTGGTATTTGGTACGATGAAAATCTAGAGCAGCCGATGATCGGTTCCGAACCGATTTACATTTGATTATGATGACATTATATTAGTCAGCTCTCAAAAGAAATACAAAGGGACTGAGGGTCTTTGGAGATTGTTGACGAAAAACAAATATAGTAGAGAAGGATCTGTACACCGATGAAGACTGGAACTCTTACAAGGACATTTGTGGTGAGGACAAACTCGCTTTTCCAAAGAAACAATCCCAAAAGTAATCGTCCCAAATCAAGTCAAGGACTAAAAGTGGAAACATATGATAAAAACCTATTTGGGATGAGTTGGTGAATGGAAAAGTGGCAACAATTGGTTCAGGGTTAAAGGTTTACAATGAAAGTCCGGTCGAATATAAGTACATAAAGAACTTCAAAGACCTCATTGACAGGTTACACTACATTCAAGCTCAGGAAGAAGCTGGGAACAACAACTTTCATAATGAAAAAACTGTCTGTGGTTGATTTCCTTCACGATGAAATGGAAGACCTAATTGCTACACCTAAAGGGTTGAAGTACCTAGTCAGATGTTTGTCTGTTTTTGCTGAACATGTTATAGAAGGTAAAGGGCTTTTGAACGACATCATTAACAAGTTACCATTCGAGTTACATGCGCCCAAGAACTGGAAATCTTGATACGTAACAACTACTGTGGGCCCGGCACCCAGCTTGACAAGAGGACTTGCTAGGGGAGATAAGGGAATTAATCCCCTCGATGAAGCTTGTAAGAAGCATGATATATGGTATAGGGATCATAAAAAACACAGAAGACAGGTGGGAGGCGGACAAAATATTACAAAAGAAAGCTTGGGAGAGGGTTACCTCAGATGATGCTGACTTGAATGAGCGTATGGTCGGCCTAGCAACAACAGGAGGAATGTGGTTGAAACGTAAACTCGGTATGGGGTTAGGAACTTCAGGATGTATCATACCCATCAGATATATAAAGCAATGAAAGCAAATATTTTTTACCCTATATATAAGATAGAGGATATAATAGAACAGTGATCAGTGGTAAAACCAGTGATGGAGAAACTGTATATTGAACTTTCGAGCGGTATATAGCAAGAAGTGAGTATAGAACTGCAATGCCAGTTTCAGAGCTCAACTTCAATGCACCCAACAACAATACAACATTCAAACTGGATCATGGAGACGCATTTTATGATTCACGCATAATGTACCACATTCAAGGAAAGTATGTGCAAAAATCTGAATGGATCTGATTATCAAACTAACTCTACTGTCAAACTGGTAGACAACTTCGCGGCCTTCTTGTTTTCAAGAATAGAGCTGAGGAAACACAATACATTGATCGACACAGTAGAACTCCCCGGCATCACCAGCACTATAAAGGGGGTTGTTAAGTTACAGTAACACTGAAAAACAAACACTCTCAAGTAGTGGTTTCTCATCATCGTTTACAGGAGGTGGGAAGTTTGAAGCACTCGGCACACTCGGGCATTTAGGATTAGGGTTCTTTGACCACCTACGTTACCCGATGTACAAGGGAGGTTTTTGAAAATCACATTTACTAGGAATGAAGATAATGATGCGTTGTTTCACTGGAAAGGGGCAGGGTCCACAGCAACGGATCCTGGTGATGGAAAAATTGTGATAGAGTCGTTTGTGTTACGAGTCCCCATAGTCGATTATACCAGCACTTCCAAAATCCAGTTAATTGATGGTTTGAAACATCTGAGTGACAAGGATGCTTTAGTCTACAACTTCTTTCAATGGCAATGCATCGACAAAAGAGGGGTGTTCGGTTCATCGTTCAGCTTCGATATTACAAGTGTTTACAGAAATGTGTACAATCCTAGATTTGTTATTAATCGCACTTCAGACAAACAGAACAAACACCCAGGCAAAAGATCCTAGTAGATTTGACAGCTGCAACATCAAAAATGTGTCTGTGAAAATTAATGGAGAAAGGTACCCTCAGGAATTGCAGAATTTTTGATATTACTAATGGTATATACAGGATCATGTACGATCAGTACCTAGGGTTCCGAAAAATAAACTTCGGAGACCAAATAACGTGTTAGTAAACCTGAAAGAATTTATTGATAACTCACCTATGGTTGTAATTGACACACATCTACATCAACCAACAACAGAGAGATCTCGAAGTGACATTCAGATTGAATTAGATTTTGTAAAAGCTATTGCATCTCCACAGGGGAGCAGCGGCACCACACAGCATATGTTGTCGTTGTATCTGAGGCACATTTTCTCATATGACTCCGTTCTCCTACCACACTACTACTGGAAACAAGGTGGCGCCCTCGGATAGTACCGTTAACAGTTAACTCTACTACGCCGTTAACTTGTGAAAACCCACACCTACCCTTCCCCACCCCCTAGACTGAGCAAACTGGGACAGTTTGTTTACATGTTATAGTTCTGTATTCATTTTTATTTAAAACTTCCTGAAGACGGGGGTATTAAATCCCCCGAAATATAGAAGTGAAAAAATAGTTATTTTGTTTTCTTCTATTTAACACAGTGATTAGTATATATATATATATACATATATATATATTTTGCTGTTGAAAATTTAATTAAAACTATCAAAGCAGTTTTTTCTCTAGAAATTGATTTTTGAATTTGAAATGTCTTATCAAGTCATTGTACATTTTTTTCAAAGCCTTTAGTAAAATAAATAAAACAATTAAAATACTTGAAGTAACTTTTATTGGGTATTATAAAACAATAAAAAATGTCAAATTTGTGCAAAATTAATTTTGTCTTTGTCTTCTTACACAAATACATATGTGTGTGAGTGGACATGTGTGAACACCTGCTTCTCTCCACTCATGACACAAACAAATACACAAACACCATAGCAAAATATCCTGTTAGGATATACAACTTGTGAAAATACATATTATAGAGTAGGTATCAGGTACATCTCTACTATCATAAACTAATGTATTCTCTTACTTTGCCAGTTTACACCATGTTGAGACACAGTTAAATTCTATAAAATACTTTTGTCTCACTGTGGATATCCATCTTCAGTTAAACAAATATTAAACAGTTACATAAATTTTAGGTTTTAGTAGTGATGACATTTAAGTCTAAGAGAAACCTTATAAGAATTAAGAAAAACTATCATAATTTGAAACAGTCCATTAGTGGGTGAGTTCATAAGTCAAAGAATATGGCTATTTGTCACATAAGAACATTAGATTAGTTTACACACTTGTTTGGATAGATTATACTAATTATGGGACTTCAGGTATGGAATTAAAGAAAGAATTTTTTCAATGGTTGTATTTGTAGGAATAAATTCATAAAGCTTTAATTTTTTATGTATGTAGATTTTAAATCCAAACTGTGTGAGGAGGAGAGGAACTGGTACACTCTACGAACCAGCTGTTTGGCGTGATATCGGCCGCAGTGGAGGAGAGAGGATGGAGACCGGTGGAGTCAGCAGTTTGCGAAGACTGGCGTTGACTCATGTCAACACTCTCCTGTCTCTTCTGGTTGACCAGACCAGTCTGCAGACAGAGGTGGTAATATTTTATATTTTTAGTATAAGCCTACAATACACCCATACAAACAAACATTGGTTAACAGGGAGAACAAACAAATCAATTTCCATTAAGTGTGTTATAGTTCTAAGTTTGTTAAAGACAGGCACTTACAATTTGTAGTAGAATGAAGTTTTATTTCACTATAAAAAATGATATCCAAAAAAGTGATATAGAATTGTTTGTCAATTTATTTTTATATAATTTAGTTTGATATTAATTACATTTTCACAACATTATTTTATTCAGTGCAATTTTTAATTAATAATTTATAGTATATATCTACATTGTTTGCATGTATCAAAGCTGAAAAATACACTTTGCAACATTGATTTGAACTGATTTAGTGAACTAAGTCTTACTTACAGCCATAAGTGTATTTAATTTTATTCCAGACCTTTGGTGTCGTCCCAGTCTAGTTCTTCACAAATTCGATGTAATAAAATTTTTGCCTTAGAACTACTGCACATACGGTCTGTGCTCGGAACATTTAATTTTAATCAGTAATCTGAGTGAAAAATCCAAAATAAAGAAAAATGAGTCTTCTTTTGCTACTTACCTTATTATGAAGACTATATTACAAGTTAATTACAATTTTCTATCTTTCTATGAATGAAACCAACCTTTTTTACCTGTCACAAAACCTTGGTCACGTTTGTTTGTAACTTACTGAAAAATTTCATAATGTCCTTATGGCTGCTACCCTGAGACAAATGTAAAAATAAAAAATAAATCATTTTATATGCAATACATTGATTTCTTAAAAAAATAAAAATGAATTCAACTCAATATAAAATAAAACACAGTTTGTATGATAAATAAGCAAAGAGGTTTTGTCGAGTGTAGTTTTTTATCAGATGTTTGGGGTTGAGTTTATGCACACAAGAAAAGAGCATTTTCACATCAACTTTTAGCTGAGGTTATTTTATGCAATATAAAACAATGCATTTTAAAAACGGAAACATTTTGGTTTTTTCAGTTATTACAACATGCCTGTTCTGCTAAGAAAAGATTGATCCCTCTTCTTCTTTGTGGACCTACCCCTGATTCCCCAGTGGAAGTCTTGGCTACATGTGACTGACGAAGAAGTTATTTTAAAACACCACCATCTCGTCTCTGCCTCTGGTTCACTGTTTTCTGGCTTTACATCGTGGATGGTCTGAAGAAGAACTTGATGGCGATAGATTTCAGTGACACCATTCGGCGTGTTGTTGTTGGTTTGTTGCAGAAACAGGAATTAGATCCAAACAATATTGCTACTAAACAAAGTTGGTTAAGTGTGTT
>NW_025780264.1:0-68645 GCF_021130785.1 Homalodisca vitripennis | reverse complement strand
TGTCAGTACGCCATCAGTCGTGGATCACTATTAGCGGCTAGTTTTCTCGTACTAATGTAATTCCGCCATTATTCTTTTGTATATTTATATTTAATCAGGACAGGAAAGAACTAATATTAATGTGCTTAAATATAAACATCTAGTACAGATCTTACAACATTGTATAGTTGAGTCAGATAGTAACGTTACAACGCAGGGTGACCTACGCGTGTTCATATAAAGCTTATAAATGACACAATCAATCTGAGTTTACTGGTTGACCTGAAAGAAATCGATTGTCAACCACGCTGCGTTTGGAAGAATCAAAACGATACAGCATCGAAAGGGATACAAAATATCAAGCTGGGATCTTTTCTTAAAAATTGTCCTGCTTCTTTATTCTTAATAGTGACATTTAGGTAATATTTTAATCACTGTCAGGCAATTAAAAGGGAGAGAAAATCGTTAGCTAAAATATGTAAATGTTATTAAAAATATATTTCCTTGTCTGGGGGTCAGTTTTAGTGTGTAAATCGTAAGAAATATAGTTTTGAAAAAAAAAAAAATTATTTCATATTTTTTACCATATTGATACTTTTCCATATTGACCACTACCACAACTCACAAAACTGACGATTATTCTTTTCTAAGATGAAATTTCCTATACATTTCAAGAATCAGGTTGAATACATAAACTATTTTTTTTTTTTCTTTTCTTTGCCTAAAAGGCGGTCTGGTTTAAATAACCATGAGACCTCGATGTACACTATTGTCCATTTGTTCATCATAGTTTTGATTGTTATAATACATACACTTAATCAGCATCCATTCACATATATACACACATCACAGATATTATTTACAAAAAAATGTAACAGCACAAAGGTAAAAAATGGATTTTGTCTTCTCTGCCAGGGGCCAATCAAGCAGTATCCTCCTAACCCGAAAGGGTTGGCCACGGATAGAAGAACTCTGGGATTGGTTTCACATATATGTTTTACGCAACAAGTGTTAGTATTGTTTATATTTTTTATATTCTTTTATTGATAATTGGCTCTGGAATACTGGACGTACACCGCTTAAAACAATAAACATGTGAAGAAATACCTTTTAATATAAATATCATAGGGGAGAAATTTTAGGAAAAAATTAATTACTTCATATTTTTAACCCTATTGGTACTTTTATATGTCGATCACCACCTCAACTCCCAATACTTATAACTTTATTTTCTAAGATAAACTTTCTTAAAACTTTTAAGAACCAGGTTAACTATTTGAAATGTAACGATTGGCTCTGGAATACTAAATGTACACCACTTAAATAAAACAAGAAACAAGGGAAGAAATGTTTTTAAAAGTATATATCATAAGGAAGAAATTTTAGAACAGGTTCTGGCAACAAGCAAAGGGTGGTACCAATTTAACATTTAAATCATGTAACTAAAATCATTTGACCTTTTTATTTTAGTTACCAATCAAATATGCTAGTATTTGTCACAAATAGGTTTTTTAATTTTATATTTTTAGAAACTTTTTTATAACTGTAATAATTATTTAATAAAATTTTCAGGACTTATTGAATATTACTTAAAATATACCTAGTTATTGTTCTTTTGCAAGACGTTTTGTTACAATCGTCTTTTATTGTCTTATATATAATTCTTAGACTTCCATAAGCAATAACACAAAGGCACAAAGATGAGATTATTGTGGAGGGCGACAACGAGTACGGTAGGTTGCGGTAATCCGTTACATGATAAATCGACACCTCTGGTCTAGTTGGCAGAGACCTCACATTATGTTATCTTACCAACATATTATATAGTATCCTTCTATAAACGTCGAAGTATAGCCCCCAAGGTCCTTGATGCTCGTGATCAAAAACCATGTCTTAGTCTTCTTTGTGTATTTTCTCCAGGCTCAGATCTTGTGAGTTAGAAGAGTATGTGTAAATTGTTACATCTGTACGGCAACTATTTTTAACGATTCCTAAAAATATCCCTACACCATGTTTGTGTATGTTATATTAATGTGTGTGAAGAATTGAATTCAATAAAATAAACAATAGTATTTGTTTCATATGACCTTTTTGGGTAGATGTTTTAATGTGTGTTGCAAATAAAAAAGATAAATTTGTGTTACATTAATAAATTAATTTACTATAAACAATTACGATACTACTGCTTGCTAGATAGGGATCAAGACATTTCTTCCGAGGCATGAGATCCCATAACGGTCCACATGAAAGAGTGTCACTTTTCACTGTGAAGGATTAGTGTACTGTCACCCAAAGGAATGTCTTTATTTGGTCAGTGGTTGCCATCCGATTTTGATTTTGTACTGGTTCCTTTGTTCACAAAGATTTACTGATTGAAAAATCTTTCTGTCGTAGGTAGTACTGTGTACAGGTGGACTGAGCTGCTCAGTTGGAATTTCACGCCATCCAGATCCAGGAATATAATCCTGTACACCATTCCTAACTCTTTCTCGTTGTGACGTCTTTATGTCCTAGGTATCAGTGCCCTAGGTCAAAGTTTTTATCAATATATTAGTATTGATGTGAATATCGCATAAATTCAAAAAAACTCAATATTCATTATCAGGTAAGTCCAATGGTTACTGAAGGCTTACTGCAAGAATATTTGTTGTAATATAATACCCATTAGTAATATAAAAATTAAGTTAAAGACAGAACTAATATTTTTATGGCTGAACTATTGCAACTATCTACAATCTAACCTGTACAATAGTTTTAGTTGGTTTTCAGTACATGGTCTATCAATAAGTCGGTCCACACGTTTTGAAAACTAGACTAAAAATACGCGAAACATTTTTTATAAACAGGCGAGAAGTAACGAAACTGTAACCAGTACCGTAGTTTATTTGTATGTTCAATGCGCTTGAGGTAGCGGGAAGTTACATACTCATTATCAAAATAGCCAAAAAACATGTATAGGAGAGAAAGCTAACGTTTCCTCAGACGTTGCCTTTAACAATATCACCATTTGGTTAATTTTAAGTAGCCACCAGGCTGCAGTGATGTATTAAATTGCTTTATTTTGCTTAACGCTTTGATATTTTAATCTGGTCATAAAACCTTCAATCGTATTATACTTGATATTATTTATACCACTAACTTTTACATTAACTTTTGTTCATGTAATCGACGAGAAATTGCAGATAAGATAATACAAAGAGTGTTTCTCCAAAATCTATATTTCAGTATTACTTTGCTTTACAGAGAAAAAAATAAACAATGTCCAAAAAGAATTCCCTTAAAACTCGTGAATTTTGTACAACCAGATCTCCAAGAGACAAAGAGAGCATCTCTTCAGTTGTTTTTGATGCTATTGTCTGAGGATTGGGTAGATAACAAACAGAGAACACCATCCGAACGACCCTGTAGTTTACTTTAGAATACGTTTTGTATTTTATAAGTTGATACGCAGGAAATAAAGAGCGTGAGTGTGATTTCAAAATTGTTATAAAATCAATATTGATATTTTATTGCAATACGTGGCGTCTAGTAAAATACACGAATTAAACTAAAATCCTTCACATATTTAAGTGCATTCTTTAACTATTCCGTATAACCTGGTATGATGGTTGGAGATAATTTGGTGAGCCTAAATTTGATTATTATGGAATAGTATAATGTATTTCCTCTTTTTATAGTGAACACATGTTTTAAGCATGGAGCGCGCCTAGGGACATGGTTATACTTGAATATAAAGTGGAAGTACCTTGTGTGGTGAATTTTATCAAATGTAAGTTATTCATTGCCTGAGTTTTATTTTGACCTACCACTGGAGGAGCTGAAGCATTTAATTTCTGTCTGTCTGTCCGTAGAATAGTTCTAGAAACGAAGTAACCTATAGACTTGCAGTTTTGCACGCAGATTAATTTTTTTCGCCACTCTCAAATCATGAATTAAGGGACTTTATCAAGATACAATTGATTTACATAAACCGATGAATAGGCAAAATACATAAATAACTGATTCAATCAAACAGCCATCTTACATATATTAAGCTCCCATTATAATGTGAATATTTTCTCAGCAATTAAATGATATAGAAAGAAAGTCGCGAGGATCATTTAATGTTAATGACTGAGAAATCTAATTTAAGATAATATCTGGCTGGTAATTTGTTAAAAATCCCTTCCTTTTTATGTTGTTGTTATCAACATTTTAACTACGGGAAGAAGATTTATTTGCTGATAAAATTCCAAATTATTTATGCCATGTTCCTAAACTAACAAGTCTACGTAATAATGTGTGTAATACCTAAATTATTAATGCTAGTATATTTTTAGATTATCATACAAGCTTCATAGTAAAATGGTGATGATTTATTGCAGTTTCAGTAGGTAGAATAATTTACCAGATTAGAATGTGAAACATTGACTGTTACAAGACATCTGCATTCTAAGTTCTGTGATGTATACCTATCGGTTTGTATAATTGGTGGTAGGCTTATAAAACTAAATCATACTGACATTGTTTATTACACTACCATTTCTTAGTGTCATATATGTCATCTCAACCTTTATTATATTAGTTGGTTTTTTCCGCTTTACAAGTTATTGCTTCATACATGCAGAGCTTAAAATGTAACCCTGTAGATTGCATACAATATTACAATTATAATACTGCTAATCTATTATCAGCTATTAAATAAGTTTGATCCTGCAGCTTGAGCAGGTGAAATGTGTTGTGCGGAAGTGTCAAAAATGCCAATTTATAATATTACCTCATAATACCGATGAATTTAGATCAAATTTCCGACTCAAATCAAAATTACTTTCCCTCTCAAGTAGGTCGACAAATTAGGGCTCTCTAAAAATATGGTTGGCGTTGCTGACATCTCTTTACGATCGATGACCGAAGGTGTAAATATCGTGGAAATGTTTTAGAATTATCACAATTGTGTTTTGTGCTATACATTGTTTAATATAACATTAGACAGTACCTTTTATTAAAGATGTTCATTTTCCCTTCTGAGGAAGGGTGAAATTGTTCCAAAGTGGATTTTAGTAAACTATAATATTATGGTTACCACAAATTTGACTGCCTTCAAATTATAGTAGGATTTAGGATATTTGGATTGGTTTGTGTTACAAATATAACACTACATTGTCTCACCATCACTAGTTCTTGTGTGACCTGTTGTTCTATTCTAGCGTGGTTTATTCTCTCTAGTCTTTTCAAGCCGTTCGTCAAGTATTACTTAATAGTTGTTGTAACTTTTGATGGCAGTTCATCGCAGAATATTTTAGTTTTTCATAATTTTAAGACATTTTTAACACTTCAGGAAGATGGCAGATTTCAATCCTCGAAACGTCGTGTTATTCATCGTGGATAAAAAATTTTAAACGTGTAACCTTTTTATTAACAATATTATTAATTTAAATATACTTTCTAAAATTATCCAAAACCTTAATCCAGAATACGCATTTGCATTTAAATAATATATTTGAGTACGTTAATGTTTAAAATTAGTTACCATTAGCCTCTGTAGAGCGTCAGTTTTAGTTTTGCCCCCATTTATACGATATAAATAGTTCTAATTATAAAGGTTGCAATATTATAATACTATAACTTTTCATGGAGTGTGTTATAAAATCATTTTAATATTCGGATTCTTAGACGAAAATGGACACACAAATCTGTGAGATTAGGAATTGATTATGCAATATGAACTTCAATATATTATTTTCTTTATTAATTAAATTACCTTTGAAATTATTTCAACACGTACCATTAATTCAATCATTGAAGTAGTCAAGTGTTGTCTAAGAGACATTGGCTTCAAATCTATCATAATAAATAAACATAGAGGAAGAATAATATTACTATATCCCAACATTTTAAAACATTATAGCTTTACGCATAGTATACTACACAATATTAATGCTATCTTAAGGAGAACAACTTAATTTTAATGCCTATCGTGTTACTAAGCTGTAACAAGGCATACATAAATATCATATTCAATAACTGCCACACCCAAGTTTAATATTCACTGAACCAACACGAGATACAGATGTTTCCCCTTATCTCTTTGAGACGCAGCCTGAGGGATCTGTTACCTTACTTCTCTTTGTATCCAGTCAGATGTGTCACATATGGATTTGCCGATATGATTGACTGAAACATATAAACTGAATGCTAATTAGGCATCCGTATAATTACAAAATGATTGTTACCTTGATCGAGGTCTGACTTGGGACGATCACATTGAAAGTACCTGCTCAAAGGTTTCTTCCGGCATTTATGCTCTACGGAACCTTTCAAAATTTTGCTCCCGGCATGTACTAAAAATGGCCTACTTAGGCCTTGTACACCCCCATCTAACGTACGGGTTGAGGCTATGGGGCAGCTGTTCTAAATACAAATTTGAGCGAATATTTAGAAGTCAAAAGAAAGCTGTCCGCATCATTTCAAAATTGAAATCCCGAAATTCATGCAGAGATGCCTGGAGGGAGCTTGGAATGCTAACTTTGCCCTGTCTCTACATCCTCGATGTCGCCCTGTACTGCCGATTTAAGTGCGAGTTGGTCCGGGGCAGGGACGTCCATCAATACGGGACAAGAGGCAGGGACAACCTTCGGTTACATCCGCACAGAACAGCCGCATTCAAACGTTTGCCATCCGAGGTTGGTGTTAAGCTGATCAACAAGCTCCCTGATGAAATAAAAAATTTGAATGAACCAACAAAATTTAAAGCTCGATTGAGACACTTTTTGGTGTCGAGGGTGTTTTACTCAGTTGAAGAGTTTATGATGAGCCGCTGGGATGTAATTTAAAGTAGTTGGATCATCCTCTATTTCTGGTGGTAAAATTTAGAAAATTCTAAAACGTATGGCTGTAAATATGAGTCTTAGGAATGAATGTGGACAGTGTATGAACGGGTATGAATGAGTGCAATTTAAAATAGATGTACATATTTCAAAATAGTTTAATTTGACGATTGTATGCAATTTTTATAATTGTTGACACAATAAAAAGTATTATTATTATTATTATTGTACATTAGGATTGGATTAGTTCCAATATATTGTGTTTACGTATTTAAATTTAAATTGGCTGAATACAATCATCTCTTTAGCTATCCTTTGTAATTTCACAATATTAAATTTGCTCCCTTCACATGTGTGAAAGTATATCTTGAATCAAACATTTCGCTATTAATGTTTATAAAGTGTACAAAATATTAAACTCTTATATTACTTCATAAATCACCTTTTTCCAAAGTAACATGTACAGTTGAAACTAATTAAATAATAAGTAATTAAAAATAAAATTGTTCTAAATTCATCAACATTGATTCTCCTTCGGTATTGAAGTAATATTTTACAGGATAACAGGATTTCGGACATTTACCATCGTTATAGGTTATAAAAGGTACCTGTGCTAGTGTGATCTTTGATTTTGTTCCTCGTACTTGTGATTTGTTCTCTGGACTTGCATCCTGTACAGTGACAATACCTGGACTGGATTCCAATCAGCTTTTTGGTATATTTCAACCATTTTCTTTCCCTTCTTTACTTGTTTCTGTTCTTTATTTTTGTAGGCAATAATACCTCCTCCACCTAACATAGAAGATAGATTTCAATCCTAGAAACGTCATCGTTATAGCCTATAACGATGGAAAATGTCCGAATCCTGATATCGTTTCAAACCTTTCATCGTTAATAACTTAACTTCAAACTTTAAATAACTGTCATTTTTAACTAACTTTAAGCGCCGATTTACTATACATGTATTTTTAGCAGCTCATTGTGTAACGATTGCTAGTCAAATTTGTTTTGTGAATTTCTGCTGTAGTCCTTAAATAGATACATAAGATTTATTTAATATATTATTAGCAATGTTCGAATTACTTTTAAGATAGAAATTAAAGAATAACTTATTATTTAATTCACTATTAGTAATTTAATCTCATTAGTTATTCATGGCATTTTAGATAAGATACAGAGCAGAATTGTTTATTATTCGTTTAGAGTTTGTGAATCTACATCAGTGAATCTAACCCACTTCTGAACCGGAAGTGAATCACAAATCGGATGAGATTTTGTTACAGTGAGTTCCGCTGGTTCCGTTGGAGACGAAAAGTACAAAGACTGGACAGCTGCTTTTTATACATCTTGTGAAAGCTTCATATCCTTCATTAACAATATTCGTTTCATTTATAAAACGAATAACTTCCAAATATAACATCTTAAATTGCTTGACTATGGTATTTTTATTTATGTTTTTTATGCTTAAACTCAATTCCAGCACAGTTTTATTTTTACTTTAAAACACCTCTCTATAAGATTACTCAGAAGTGAAAATCACTATATGGCTATATTAAATCGAAATTGATCAATTTTGAATATTTTACAGATATAATCCACAAAAAAACATTTAATAATTATTTAAATTTATCAAACTATTGGTAATGGTAGTAAAAAGAAGCTATTTTAGAACGTATAGTTTGTTGCCACAAATGTTTTGTTCACCAAGTTAGAAACAATAATGTATCAAAATAGATAATGAACGAAACATTGATTTATAACTTCAATGTATGAGTGTTTAACTTGTTACTGGATTTACTTTTCTGGATTTGGATTGTGAATAACAGATATCAATATTAAGTATCAGTCAATTACTCCAGACAAGAGTAAATAAACAAGTATGACTTGAGTATAATGTTCATATATATGAGTTTATACCAAATAGGGTTCTAATAATCGGCTATCTCCCTTTCACCTAAGTAAAATATTCACTAACGCTCAGCTAAATCACAGGGAGTGACATGTCTCATCATCGAACTCAGTGTTCTTCATATAGAGATGAAGCTTGAGAAAAGTGTCAAGTTTAAATGTCAGTTCGTTATCGAGGTATAGTGCGGCCAGACAGACAAAAATGTAATACTTCCAGCCCCTGAAGTTTTAGGCTTCGCTAATGCTCAGGTAATAATTGTATATTATGTACATTGTATATTTGACTAAAGTAAACATTTAATGCATAATCTAGCAGATAATGAGATGGGAATATTTTTACATTACTAGTGATAAGTACCTTTGCGTTTGCTATAAATGTGAAGGTATATTAAGTATCATTGATATTTTCGTTTAAACGCGTCGTAAAATTCATTTACTCATTCACACTTAATATGGCAAATTATGGAAATGTTACTATAAAAACATCAAGAATTCGAATTCCAGTGTTTGTTTAATTATTCATTACTGCAAATAGTATATTTTAATTTTAATTTTGGGTAGGTTTCAAATCAAAAATGTTTAAGTTTAAAAAATAAAATTTAAAAATAATGTTAGTTTTTCAGTACAAATCCTTGAAATTTGAAAGTAAGTTGGTGTTAATGTAATAAATATAAATATATTGGTCGTATGCCATTATTATTTCTAGATAAAACAGATTTCATACTAATTTAATTTTTTTGTTAAGGGAATATTTTTCATTCAAAACATAAAATATGAATTTTATTTTGAACAAAGAAATGTTTTATGCATGAACTTCAGCTATACATTTCTTATTTAATAGTTTTAAATGAAGCTATATATCCGTTATACGTTAAACGTCAAAAACTTTTTGAAGTTTATTTTTCTGGTATAATTTAATATCTAACTTGTAATTTTAATGACATTTTTTAGAAGCCAGCTACTGGCTTACCATATTTGGTAGCAAACTAAGACCTCATAGAAATAAATGAAATAAATAAATAAATAAGAAAATAAATTGTTCTTTTATATAAATCTTAAAAACTATAGCACTAGAAGGAGGGGAAATATTATTTTTAAATAGAAAAGAATATACAAGAAATTTAATGTATTATAAGTAATTATAAGAGTTACGCTAAATTAAGCTGCAAACTTTACTTTTGTCTCTCCTATTATTAGATATTTTCTACATAGGAAAACAAAAAGAAATTAAGTAAGTGGTAGAAGTGGACTCGGAGTTGGCGAAGTTGGTCCTTTTACAACTGCTGAGTCCAACTTTGGCCCTTCAGTTTTCTTCTCCGGAGAAGATATCTAAATACCTTTAAGGCTAAACACAATTAAGATAATTTATATTTTTTAGTTCCATCTCCTTGTTCCTCCATCACGTGCTTGTAAAGAGAAAGAATTAAAAATATTAAACTATAACAAAAAGGACAAACGCCACCTTATTGTTAAATATTATATATTAAAATAATGTGATTCTCGGTAGGTACCTGCAGAAAAGCATGTTGTAAATAGTGTGTGCACACCACAGTATCGTAAAATAATATGAATTAACTCACTCATTATACACAAAAAATATTTTTAATTTATTATTTAGATATGGACATGTACATAGTACTTCGTAAACATTAAATACTGTATCTTTGCTTCTGCTTAACGGAAAACACTCAGAACTTTTAAAATCACAATGTCTACTCTAATTAATTATCATAATAAGTGACACAAACAGGAAGTTCCATCATAAGCTGTTGAACAGGTCGCTTTCTGGTCATTACAAATTATTATTAGTGCTATTACAAATAAAGATTCTCGTGAGCGTTCGTTTTTAGTTAAATGCATAGTATATGTAATGAGATAAAAGTTCTTTAAAAAGTAGATTGCAGAGGAAATTAATATTAATATAAAACTTCTTGTTTAGCGATCGCTAAAACTCTTTCCAAGGCTTTTGATATGTGGGAAAAGCAACTGGATGAGATTGGTTTGAAGAGTTTTCTTCAAACCAATCTCATCTAGTTGCTCAGGGATATATGGAGTCCGTCCTAGTAAATTGAGGGAATAAGGAGAACATATATTGAGGTTGGTGTCAGTGATGCTAGGGTACTTTATTCTTTTTGATTTCATAGATTAATATAATATTATCATATGGATTTCGAATATGAACCTTCGTACTTCTTCAGCCGCAAATTGTGATGTCGCATTGTACTATGAAGCCCTCTCATTAAAGCCCTTTCATTTGAGGAGTCTGAGTTTTTTGATGATCACAACTCATCTTACTTAACGAGAGGTAGATTATTACTCCTTTGTTACATGCTGTCATGGATTAACGGGATAGTATAGAATGCAAATATTGGTACTTATTCATAATTTAATTGTATAGAATGACCCCAGAGATGATACGTTGATATCTTTCTTTATGCGACACCCCACTGGCAATCCTAGAACATGGTGTAGATCAATAACAGTTGCACCCCCACATACCTCAAAAGTTTTAGAAACATTTTGCTGCTCCTGCTAAAATCCCAATAGACCTCTATGTTTGAGGACATGTGAAATGCTTAACTGTCATCCCAGGATTCGGTAACGGTTTCGGACAATTCGCACATAAAAAAAATTCAATTTAGAAAAGACAATACAGTCAGTTGCTTTTCTGGAACTACGACATAAAAGGTTAAAAGTAGATATTACAAATTGTGTGTAGAAGATGCTATAACGACTCTCAATATTGTAATATGAGTTTTCATATGAATTGTAAACTCTAGAGAGAATGCTATTCAATAAAATAACCTGCTTATGAACAAGGGACAAATTTAGTAATGCTATATTAAATATATGCTCTATTATTTTAGATCTAAACAATTAGCTTATCACGGAAAGACTGAGCTTAAAACCTAAATTTTACTTTAATCAAAATAAGTTTAGAAATAAAAGACTTCGTCATATATTGTAAAAAATAACAACAGTTCAATAGCAAAAATTATAGATTAAAAAATTAACTTAATATCCCCACCAAGATGTCTTTCGTACAACAACTATAAACTGTAATGATGTTACATGACATCTACTGAAATTACAGTCACGTACTAAACTAAGTAAACTCTCAGCAGGCCAAATGCTTTCCCAACTGTGATATTATTTCTTGTGTTAAACGTGTTTAACCAATTTACAGAATGGAAATAAATAAATAAATATATAAATATAAATAAAATATATATATATATATATATATATATATATATATATATATATATATATAAATGTATGTATCGCACACTTTCTATTGTGATTTAACTTTCCGGATCCTTGTAATTTATAGTAGCAAGTTTGCAACGCACATACACTATTATTTTGAGACAGAAACTTACATATTTGATACGAGCCCTAATTTGAAACTCAAGAAAATCCCAAAATAAAAAATACAAAAAAATGCATACTAAATTACTGTAATTCTACAATACTTTCATCTGTATGTAATGTAATACGTAATAAGATAAACCAAACAGGCCATTTGTTTACAAGTGAAGAATGGAGGACTGTACGATTCATTTATGGTAGTGATTCACATGTATATTGCAATCTAATTTATTAAATTATTACTATTGTCGTGAGTAATTATAATTATATTAATATTATTAACTATTATCAAGTAAAGATATACTAAACCAATTAATATAAGTGTGCCATTCTGAAACAACAATTTTAACCAAATTAGTTTAAATATGTAAAGTAAAACAATACATTACCTAGTGTATGTGTCGTGTGTGTATTAGTGTGAGTGGGGCGACTTCCTGCCGCATTGGCCGCATCACCCTGTAACAATCAGAAAATACAGCATGTATTACTGTATAATGATAAACCATATAGTTCCCGATACCAATAAAATTACAGAAATATACTTTCATTAAATAAATATTGTTAATATTAAGTTAACATTCAAGGGACAAATATGTATACTTAAGTTTAAAATAAGCAGATAAATTTAGTTACCGTAATATGTTGTGTAGTGAAGAATAATTGTTTCGGTTATATGTAGTTCTACACGCACGCACACTTTCACACTTTTCCATTCAATCATCATTCATACTTTGTGTGTTTTGCAACACACGTGGAGAAGTGTTACGTGATAATGTCAGAGGTGACGTCATGACGACGCAGGACCGAAGCCACCTGAAAATAATCAGAACAAAACTCTCGAATCACAAATATGACATCAATTAGTAGGCTGATTTATATTTAATACCTTATAAAAGTCTTGAAATTTGACTAAAACTGTAGTTTCAGAATGGCATTAAATTTACACCTGAATTGTCCCAAATACTTACAGTACTGTGTCATCTCGCATTGAGGATAAGAAATATAGGATGCTGAAACATGATTTCAAATTAATAGTAAAAAAACAATTATTAAATTAATAAACTAATACTTAGCATAGATAATGTTGTAGTGGTGTAAAGTGAATATATATGTATATAAGTTCCGGTAGCCAAGTTGTCTAAGACGTTGAACTTTGGACCTAAGCTAGAGATAGCACAGGTTTAACTTTTGCTTTTGCACAGAAAAATTAAAAGATAGTATATATGATATATTTTAAACTAAGTGGGATTAAGGTTTCTTCAAATGTCTGATGAAAGAATCATTTAAATAAAAACAATCTATTACAATTTGATAAAACGTCTTGGCTATTATAATTACCAGTGACATTTTTACGCAATAATTTTTGTCAATGTAGATAGTCTTGATGGAGAAACTAAATATCATGATGTTGACAAAGATAAATGAGGCCTAATCTTAATATCTTATCTTAAGATCTTAATATAATCATTATTACTCATTCAAACGAATTCTTCGAAATCCAACGTGCTAAATTTCGCACTGCGCCCAGTGGACTCCCAATGTGGGTCAGTTGTCATGTTGGCAGATTCCATATTGGAATTGGACTACTCCGCAAAATTCCTTGGAATACTCCTCGATCGAGGGTTGAGATGGAATAACCACATTGACCATGTGTGTTCCAAACTGTCCTCAGGAATATATGTTTTGAGGTCCTTGGCACGGTATTGCCCCAGTCAGGTATTATGGGCTAATTCACTCTCACCTTTCCTATGGGGTGGTGTTGTGGGGGGCCTGTGCAGACAATAATTTCCTGAGGGTGTTCAAATAAAAAAAAAAGCTATTCGTACTATCGCAAAGTTGAATTTCAGAAAGTCGTGCAGGACAACACTCAAAAATTTGCAACTGTTGACTTGCCCAGTCTCTACATTTTAGAAACATCTTTGTTGTCTAAATGTGCCCTAACCAGGGGACGTGACATACACAGGTATGAGACTAGAGGCAGAGATAACTACCGAACTGGAAGACACAGAACGGTGGTTTATGAGCACTTGCCGTCGCAGGCAGGTGTTCATTTCATTAACAGATTACCAAATTCAATGAAAAACGCCCAAACGCCCAAGGCGTCAAAAGCTCGTCTTAAGCGTTTTCTGGTGTCAAAGGCATTCTACAACGTTGACGAATTTCTGACGTTTAACTGTGAGACCGCCCAATTCGATGACTGACTCCAGTGCTGGAAGTGGGTTGAGATTGGCGAAGAATGAATGAGACTGGACTGTATGAAAAATTATGTAAGTTTGAATGTGGTGGTAGTGTGGTATGAGAGTTTAAAATTTAGAAATAATTATGACGTTTTTCCATACAATGTGAATAAATTGTTGTGAGCAATTAAAGATTTGATTTGATTTGAGGCCACGAAAAAACTGAGGCAAGAAATGACTGACGTCAAGGCAGGCCGACGTGAGTACCTTAATCGCCAGTCCGAATCGCGGTCGAGTCCTCATCTGCGCTCCAGCAACCAAAATAGAAGTGACGTCTCGCTGGAGGTTCGGAGACCAAGCTAGAAAATGCACTATTCCCTGTCAGGACGCTGCCAGACCTCGGGAAATGAGCTGGGAATCACTAGGAATCCCTCGCTAATGTCAATACAGCTTCTCTTTATCACGGACAGAGTGACCAAACAGTCATCGGAGTAGACATTTGTCCATCAAAAATTCTGCTTTAGTGGGGAAGGGTAAAATTTGAGAGAATTTGCAAGAAAATAGTCAGGTGCTGTTCTGATCTGTGACGTACAAAAGAAAAGGGAGAAAACTGTGTATTATCGTAATATAGACTCGCAATTTGTAATATGGTATACTCTTATAACTAAGCATGGAGAGAAGTAATAATAGGCCTACTACTGTGAAGAGTTAACAATGTAACGCTTAGCTCAAAATTACAACGTAACTAAAATTAATTTCTATGAGTAACGTACTGAATTCAAATAATTAAAATATGAACTTATGATCAAGAGAAATAAAGTGCTATATTCATTTTTTAGTTATTGTTTTTTAATTCTGCTCAACTTTGTATTTATACAGTAGCAAAACATTTATCTGTACTTTCACTTCGGTAATTTTTAGAAATTCTACTTACATGTACTCATACAAAGTTCACTGTATGCTCCGCAACAGACACTGTTGGAATTTTAGGCAATAGGCAAGGCTTGTGACGTAATGTTAATTGCGTGCTAAACTATGTCTGCCATTGTTAAAAAAAAAATAAAAATTTGGAGAAAGTCTTTGGTGCAATCTTTTGTATATTCTTTTGGAACTGACTGAGCAATATTAGAAGGGTAATGAACAATAATTGAGCTCTTGGTGTTTCTTCTATAACAGAATTTAAAAGTATACAATAAACAAGTAAGTAAAAAAATCCTAATACTTAAATATTATATATAACGGAAACGGCTTCTCTAAAAATAGAACGAGGTATATCCAGTCAAGGACACGCACTTCAAGTCAGTAGTTTAATTTGTTATCGATATATCCCCCTGATTGATAGGCAAAGCTATTATACAGTTAATTAAAATTCCAGTTCAATATGAGTTCATGTTTTGTTCAGAGTTCAAGTCTAGAAACCATTTGATCCAACCGGGTTACATAATATATTTCATATAAAGGGAGACTCACCATAGTATACTACTGTAAGATTCTAAAAAACTACTTTTTGATTTGTTCTTTATTTTGAACTGAGTAAAATGTCTGATTATCAAAAGACATAATAAGTGATATTATGTTTTAACGAGTCGGCAAGTTTGAAATAAACTAAATTTTAACGTGAGAAAGTTACAACTATCAGTGATTTTTAATACGGCCTTACTTCAATTCCTCTAATGAACAAAAGTTTCTATTTATTACCTTATTCCTTTGCAAACTATTTAAAGTTTTTTATTGTCTCTGAAGTAATGCGTCATATAACGTGTGTAGAGTCCACTGGATCTTGTGACTACGAATATTTATTGGAAAACTAAGTATATATTATATTAAGTGAAAAATATTTCGTAGCCTCAAAAGACATAAAACCCACATAAAAAACTGTCATTTAAAAAAATCCAAAAACAATAACATAATCTGTTACATTAAAACAATACTGTAACATGTGTTCCATAGCACGTTTATGTTATTGAAGTCCAGTCACTTAGGTAGATACTCTTTGTTCAGAACATTTAGATGTTACTTTAGTAGTTACAAAAATATTTTGTGAAACAACTGCTGTTTGGTTTTGATTTTGCTTTGGTCAGATGAATCTTTTATCTTTTGCAAATTGAAATTGTTTCTGCCCATCAATTTTAAAGCAAATAACTGTGAAAGCAAAGTAAAAGTTTGAATAAGTAAACCAAGCCCAAAAGATACTCAGAATAAAGTCTACAACACCATAAAAAACGATATATTGAAAACAACCAATTGTGAGAAACAGAAATAAATTTCAAACCAGAATCAGATAATAATATGGAGACGGAAAATACGTCACGAAGGAAATATATATGAGATGGAACTTTCCGATCCCATATAGAGAATAGAATGTCAAATAAATGTATTAAAATGATAATTTAAGTATTTAAAATGACCAACCTTGGCAGGGATTGGGACTGCCTGTGCTTAAAACATATGCCTTGCATTCACCACTGTTACTAGAACCAAGAGCAATGGCTGCAATGACGCTGTTATAAGCACCCAGGTTAGAGCATTCCATGGTACAAGGGCCAGTCCTTGGGCAGGTCGTCACTCTTTTACCATGTAATACTCCCCTCCCTTATTAGATTGGTTAATTTATATATGTGGGTTACGTCACGTGTTCTGCAATCTACCGCAGACAACATGCACTTCCTCGACAAGAGAAGAATATAGATCCGTAAATTCTCACTAAGACGTATTGAACTTTAAAGTGTAAATATTTAATAACAGCGTTTAATGTTGCCATATTATTGTTTTTATATATTTTTAAACTATTATTGAAGTTTGAGTACATTTATACAAGAAAAAAGTATTTTTTTATGAAAGACCGCTTGATTTTAAAAGGAAATGTACTCTGTTCTCGCTTTTAATGTAAGTAATAAATAAATATAAGTTACTCCATACGTTCTTCGATTTGACACAAATTTCATCAATGCTTGTACGAAATCACTCAGTTGCACAATGTGCTGACTTGAGAGATGTAGAAATATTATTATAAATAATTTCGATATAATATTAGGATTTGATACGATAAGAATTTTACGTTCCCTACGTATAATACGTTAAGACGAATGCTAAATATTGGACTAACCTTTTAGTTAAGATTATGTTAAAAAAGGTTAAATACGACTAAATATTGAAATAGTTATGAATTTTGTTTCTATGTATATGAGATAGAACTTCCCGATGTATATATAAAAAATGTCAAATAAATCTATTAAAGTTTTAATTTAAGAATTTAAAACAACCAACCTTGGCAGGGATTGGGACTGCCTGTGCTTAAAACAGTAGCCGTGCATTCATCACTGTTACTAGAACCAACAGCAATGGCTGCAGTGAAACTGTTATGCGCACCCAGGTTAGAGCATTACATAATTAATTAGGGCCAGTCCTTGAGCAGGTAGTCGCCATTATAACATGTAATACCCCCCTCCCTTATTAGATTGGTTAATAAGTATTGATATATGTAGGTTACGCCGCGTGTGCTGCAGTCTACCGCTGATAATATGCACTTCCTCAACAAGAGAATATTGTAGATCCGTAAATTCTCACTGAGACTAGTTGAACTTTACAGTATAATTACTTGGTTATAGCGTTTATTGTTTCAGATTACATAATGTTTAAATATTATTGTAGTCCGTGTAGATTTAAACAAGAAAAGAGCATTTTATGTAACAAAGAGGTTGATATTTAAAGGCAATTTATTCTATTCTCTGTTGCAATTTAAGTAATATTAATATAGTGCCTACCCCATATATAATGTTGTTACGTCTGACGAAGGATTTTGATCCAATTCCACCCAGTCTTTCAAGTGCACAGTGTGCTGACTTGAGAGACGTATCAATATTATTATAAATAAGGTTGATATAATATTAGGATATGATATGAATTTCTCGTTCCCTAGGTAAAAAATTTTAAGACGAATGCTAAACATTGGACTAACCTTATAATTAAGATTATGTTAAAAACGGTTAAACACGAATAAATATTGAAATAGTTATGAATTTAATTTCTATGTATATGAGATAGAACTTCCCGATCTATATAGAGAAGGAAACGTAATATAAATCTATTACAATTTTAATTTAAGAATTTAAAATGACCAACCTTGGCAGGGATTGGGACTGCCTGTGCTTAAAACAGTAGCCGTGCATTCATCACTGTTACTAGAAAGAACAGAAATGGCTGCAGTGAAACTGCTATGCGCACCCAGGTTAGAGCATTGCATAATTAATTGGGCCAGTCCTTGAGCAGGTAGTCGCCATTATAAAATGTAATACCCCCCTCCCTTATTAGATTGGTTAAAAATTATTTATATATGTAGGTTACGTCACGTGTGCTACAATCTACCGCTGATAATATGCACTTCCTCAACAAGAGAATAATGTAGATCCGTAAATTCTCACTGAGTCTAGTTGAACTTTACAGAATAATTACTTGGTTATAGCGTTTATTGTTTCAGATTATATAATGTTTAAGTATTATTGTAGTCCGTGTAGATTTTCGTCTGACAAAGGATTTTGATCCAATTCCACCCATTCTTTCAAGTGCATAGTGTGCTGACTTGAGAGACGTATCAATATTATTATAGATACTTTTGTTTTAATATTTGGATCTGATATGATAAGAATTCCATATACATGATAAGAATAAGATTAAAACGATAAGACTGGTGCTAAACATTGAACTACAACGGACAAGTTTACAAGGATTACAAACGACTCGATATTGAAACCATTGTGAATTTCGTTTCTGTAGAAACTTTGTAACAATGGAATTCATAGATTTATGAACCTCATGGAATATTTCCATTTATTAAATACACTTAATAATATCCCCTGTTAATAATTTTTATCCTGTCCTCACTGATACTGTGTTGGAAGTTAGCCACAACCACAGGTAGCGGAAGTTACGACCATTACCAACGTCCTGGTGACGTCAAAGGAGACAACACGAGGACCAACTCGTAATTGAATATTTATTTGAGTCCCAGCAGTAGAAAGCGAATTTAAATGGGCTGATATCACAGGAGATTTCGGAATCGGAATAAAAGACTGAATTAGTTTACATCATCGACTGTGCTCGGTTAAGGTTGGAGGGTAACTGAGAGAGAGACAAGGGCAGGACACTGGAAGTGGTAGTGGTGGTATGATCTGGTGGCGTGATGAGAACAGCCAATGGCATTTATTCAAACTGATCACCCCATATGACGTCACAGCATCATACGATCATACAGTTGGTCTTTGGCTGTGGCTTTAACTTGCCAGTAACAATTTATAATATGTATAATAATTATTATTATAATTATTATTGTAATTCAATACATTACATTTCCTCCCTTCCAAATTTCAAAATAAATTGAATTCACACAAGTCATAGATAAATTAAACAATACAAGTGTAATAATAAATATATAATAAACACATTTAAATATAAATAACACATATCATTATTAAATGTCATCCTTAAGTACTGTAAGTTATTTACAAGTTTAATTTCTCTACAGGTTTCCTAATACGAGTTGGGTATCTGTTTGTATGATCAGCTGTTCTAGTGACAGGAGAAGGTAGAGGGTAGAGAAAGACGTGGTCTAGAATGAGGGGTAGTGATGTGACATGGAGAGGTATGATGCGGTGAGGAGGGGGAGAGACCAGCTGATCTAGTGAGGTCAGTGTTACTAATTCTGACTTGGCTTGGAGTTGGCGGACACTGAGCGCCTGTCTCACGCTCCGCAACTGTACGGTCCTGAGATGGTGGAATTTGACTGTCACTGTCAACAATACTACTGTGTAGTCCTATCAGCTGATCAATATGTCTACTCCAAATTAAACCAGTTTTTGTCATAACAGAATACATCACATTATTTAACTGTTTTATTACAATGCCCTCTATCCATTTGTCTTTAGAGCGATAATCTCTCACTAATACAGATTGATTAGGAAATAGAATTCTCGTTTTTCTACCGCCAAAATATTCTTTTTGTTTGTCCTGTTTTAATTGCACAGTTCTGGCTACATTAGGTCTGAGTAAATCTAGCCTGCAGCTTAGTGGTCTATTGAACATTAATTTGGCAGGTGTCTCGTTAGTAGTACTATGAACGGAGTTTCTGTAATCAAATAACATCCTATTCAAGGCTACTTTAGTATCAATATTTTCTTGAAAAGCCAATCTTATTTTACGTTTAGCATACTTAACTGAGTTCTCAGCCTGACCATTAGACTGAGGATGATAAGCTGGTGAAAATGTATGTCTTATACCATTAAGTTGCATGAAATTTTTAAATTCAACTGAGGTAAATGGTGGTCCATTATCACTATGGATAGTGACAGGTAATCCAAATCTAGAAAATAGTTCTCTTAACTTTTCTATAGCTAGCTTAGCTGAAGTAGAGCCTACTTCAAATACTTCCAACCACTTAGTGTAAGCATCAATTACTACCAAGTAGGTCTTATCTTTGAAAGGACCCAAGTAATCAATATGCAATCTTTCCCATGGCATAGATGGATAGTGCCAAACATGTAGATTACTCTTACTAGGACTAGAACGTTCAATAAGACAGGAAGAGCAATTGTTCGCTAGGCTTTCAATGTTTTCATCTATATTTGGCCACCAAATATAGGATCTTGCTACTGACTTCATTTTTACAATTCCCAAGTGACTCGCGTGTAACTCATTTAATACGTAGCTACGCAACTTGTTAGGAACAACAATTTTATATCCCCACATAACAATGCCATGCTCAACTGTTAGCTCGTCCTTCCTTTGGAAATAAGGTAACAATTCCCTATTCTCTCCTGACAAAAAATTTGGCCATCCGTACATCACATAGTTATGTATTTGTTTTATAATAGGATCATTTTGGGTTTCAGCTTTTACATCTTCAAAAGTTAAAGGTACTGAACTTTCAGCGATACAGTGTAAATAGGTACCTTTCCACCTTGGTTCATTGTTATTATTTACAACGTGTTTAGTGCTTAATGGTAAGCGTGATAATGCGTCTGCGTTACCATGCTTTTCTGACCTTACATACTGTACATCAAAATTGTATCCACTTAAAAATAATGCGTATCTTTGTAATCGGCTTGCTGCGAAAACAGGTAAACCCTTTTTCGGTCCAAATATGCTAATTAAAGGTTTGTGATCAGTACACAATGTGAATTTTCGGCCATACAAATATTGATGAAATTTCCTTACTCCATATACTACTGCTAAAGCTTCCTTATCTATTTGTGAATATTGACATTCTGCTGGTGATAAAGTACGAGAGTGGTATGCAATAGGTTTCTCAACGCCTTCAGGGGTTATGATACTAAGTACGCAGCCCAGCCCTGTCGAGCTTGCGTCTACTGCTAGTTTTACAGGCAACTTTGAATCATAATGCGCCAAAACTGGTGCTTTAGTCAAAACATCCTTGACATGGCTAAATGATTTGAGACATTTTTCATCAAAATCAAATGGCACGTCCTTTTTTAACAAGTTGTACAACGGACTCAAGATTGTTGACAAATTATTGATAAACTTTCCATAATAATTTACCAAGCCAATAAAAGCTTTGACTTGAGTGACAGATTTAGGTACAGGTGCTTGATTTATAGCTTTAATTTTAGATTCAGAGGTATGCAGTCCATCTTTATCGATACTAAAACCAAGATACTCGATTTTGTCTACAAAGAACGTACATTTATCTTTCTTTACGGTAAATCCTTTTTCACTCAGGCGTTTACAAACCTCTTGCAACCTACTTACATGAGTTTCGTTATTAGGTGCGGTGATAAGAATATCATCCATGAACACTGATATGCCTTCTAAATTATGCAAAGATTGTTCAATAACTCTTTGAAATATGCCTGGGGCTGATGAGATTCCATAAGGCATTCTACAATATGAGAAAAGACCCTTATGCGTGCTAATTGTACATTATTTTTGTGACTCACTGTCTAACTTTAATTGCATATAGGCTTGACTAAGATCTATTTTAGAGAAACGTTCTCCATGCTGTAAATTTGCAAATAAATCTTCTATTCTAGGTATAGGGTACTTGTCTACTTCTAGATACTGATTTAGAGTAACTTTAAAGTCTCCACATAGCCTAATTTCACCGTTCTTTTTTAATACTGGTACAATGGGCGTTCCCCATTCCGAGCTGCTTACTGGAATTAACACTTGTTCGTCAACTAAGCGTTGTAGTTCTTTTTCTACCTTACTTTTCAATGAGAATGGTATCGGTCTTGGCTTAAAATACCTAGGTCTAGCATTTTCTTTTAGATTTAGTTTTACTGGTTCGCCTGTATACTGACCTAGTTTCTCAGTGAACACTTCTGGAAATTGATTAGTTAGCTCGGACGTCATTGTCTCGAAATTAGCCTTGTTATCTATAGGTCTGTTTATAACACACAAGTTATTTTTAAACGAAATGTCAACTCCCAGTACTTTAAGCCAATCACGACCCATTAAAGGATGTGAACCTCCTCTAATCACATACAAATCTAAGCATTTATGTATTTTCTCATAGCAAACATCAACATTAACTTTGCCCACAGGTATAATAGGTTCATTAGTGTACGAACTCAAAGTTAGGTCGTTTTCTAACAATTTACAAGAACTAAAATTATTTTCATAAAAATCCTCACTACACACTGTGACACTAGCTCCAGTATCAACTTCAAATATGGTTTCTCGACCTTGCACTAGGACTTTAATCTTAATTGGGTCAACTCTAATTCTTTCACCGTGAGTTTCATTTACTTTAAATAAATTCTGTATGTCCTCGACATAACTCTCAAGATTTTCATCACTCTGAACATAATTCTTAGAATTATTTGAATCTGACAGTTCTGAACTATCATTTACAAAATTATGTTTCTTATAATCTTTGTTTTTCTTGTTTTGAAAATTAGACTGATAAGATATACCTTTCTTAACTTTCGAAAGCTGATTGTCTGGTAACTTACTAATTTCAGTAGATCGACATACCTTAGATATGTGATTTCTTTTACCACATTTGTGACACACAACACCAAACAATTTGCACTGCTTCCTATAGTGACCACACTGCCCACAGCACGTACACTGCACCTTGACTTCGTGCCTTGCGTTGTAGCTCGCGCTGCCACCGCTGCCGCCGACTCTCACATGTGGGTGGTGATGCGCTGCCATCCGCTGGACCCGGCTGCCGCCGTTCACTGTCAATGCCGCCGCATTCTTCTCCGCCGCTTCCACTGAGCAGACGATTTTCACAGCCTGGTCGAAGGTTAGGGTGGTCTCTCCCAACAGCCTCTGCTTGGTCGACTCACTCCTGATGCCGCTCACCAGTCTGTCTCTGAGATAGTCGTTGAGGGATGCGCCAAACTCGCAGTATGCAGACAACTTCTTGAGGCTGGCGATGTACTCTGCGACTGATTCTCCTTCCTGCTGATTCCTTTTGCTGAACTTGTACCTTTCAGCTATGAATGATGGCTTCGGGTACAAATGGTCCTGAATTAACTTCACTAATTCATCGAACTTTTTCACTGAAGGTTTTTCCGGCGTACATAAATCTCGTAACAAACTGTACGTTTTCACACCCACGACTGTTAGTAACGTACTAACCTTTTTGTCGTCACTAATACTGTTACAGTCAACGAATAATTCAAATCGTTCAACATACGAATTCCAAGTTTCTGCACTGTTGTCGAAGTCACCGATTCCGCCAATAATTCCCGCCATTTTTACTGTTTCACTAAATAAAGACGAAATGTTCCAATTTACGACCTTGTCTTCCAACATCAAAATGTACGGATTTTGAGTCCACGTGACGCCAAACTACAGACACACTTCCTCCCACTATAATTTTCGGAGAAATTATTTACGCACAATCGAACAGGTTGCATTGCACTCGCGGGATCGCATTAATACCTCGTCGCCAATTGTTGTGTACGGGTTACGGGGAATCGGAATAAAAGACTGAATTAGTTTACATCATCGACTGTGCTCGGTTAAGGTTGGAGGGTAACTGAGAGAGAGACAAGGGCAGGACACTGGAAGTGGTAGTGGTGGTATGATCTGGTGGCGTGATGAGAACAGCCAATGGCATTTATTCAAACTGATCACCCCATATGACGTCACAGCATCATACGATCATACAGTTGGTCTTTGGCTGTGGCTTTAACTTGCCAGTAACAATTTATAATATGTATAATAATTATTATTATAATTATTATTGTAATTCAATACATTACAATCCTGTTAATAATTTCCGTCCTGTTCTCACTGATAATGTGCTGGAAGTTAGCCACGACCACAGGTAGCGGAGACTACTACCATTACCAACGTCCTGGTGACGTCAAAGGAGACAACACGAGGACCAACTCGTAATTGAATATTTATTTGAGTCCCAGCAGTGGAAAACGAATTTAAATGAGCTGATATCACAAGAGATTTGGAAACTATACCGGTAAATGTACCAAACCTTGTCAGTACGACATCAAAGTCTCAGGAAAAAGCCGGGGATCACTATTCGCGGCTGGTGATCTCGCACTAATGTAATTCGACCGTTTCTTTTACAAGGAAAGATTGAAGAACAAACTTCCGTAGAGACCCTAGAACAAATGTACATTTATCCCAAATCTCTGCTATATAGGAGAAGGTTGATGAAAGAAATTTGAGCGCTTCGCAGTAAATAACACATGCATTCTTCCTGTGGTTTGGTGACGTTGAATATATATTTCTGACTCAGACTACCCTTAATGTGGAGTTTAATGATAGCTAAAGTAGCCAAAACCCATTGTTGATTAGCAAACTTCTGTTCCACTATGATCTACTAGTGGATGACACTCTTTGGTTGACAAAAAACCTGGCTTTTGTCAAGTTGCATGAGATAATGTTAACGCTTGTAACTTTTGTATATTTTGATTTAATCCAAATAAGAAAGGACTAACAATAATGCTTTAAAACATAAACATCTAGTACAGCTCTTACAACATTGTCTAGTTGAATGGGATAATAAAGTTACAACGCAGGGTGACCTACGCATGTTTATATAAAGCTTATAAATGACACAATCAATCAGAGTTTACTGGTTGACCTGGAAGAAATCGATTGTAAACCTCGTTACTGTTAGTGGAATCAAAACGACACAGCATCGAAAGGGATAACAAATATAAAACTGGAATCTTTCCTTAAAAAATTTCCGGGCTTTTTAATGCTTAATACTGACATGTGGGTAATATTTTAATCACTGTCAGGCAATTAAAAGGGAGAGATATCGTTAGTAAAAATGTCTACATATAATTACAAACATAGTTACTTGTCTGGGGGTCAGTTTTAGTGTGTAAAGCTTAAGAAATATAATTTTAGAAAAACAATTATTTTTTTCAAATTTTTAACCCTATGATACTCTCCTATGTCGACCATTACCACAACTCCCAAAACAATTTTTTTTCTAAGATAAACTTTCCCAAAAAATTCAAGAACCAGTTTGAGTACTTTAACTATTAACATTGGCTCTGGAATACTGAATGTACACCACTTATATCAGGAAAAAATGAAAAAATACTTTTCAAAGTAAATATCATAAGAGAGAAATTTTATAATAGGTTTTGGCAACAAGCAATGGTGGCGCCAATTTGACAGTTAAATTAGTTTATTATTACACTTGTAAACTCGCAAGTTTTTCTTTTCGTTTGTTGTTTCTACTATACTATACACACTTTCTTGCAGTATAAAAAGCCTAAATTAAGTACGTCTGAGGAAATATACTTAAATTTTGATTGTGATCAGTGCAAAACAATCGCGTGTATAACTTCATTGGAGTGATATGTTGAGTTTTAATTTATTCAAATATTTAATCAAATGTACCGCCTCAGCGGTAGTGATAATAACGTACTTGTATCTGAAGTAGTGGCCGGAGTCCATACAGTAATTGCATACAGCTAATATACAGTAAAATAAGTAGGTTATAGTACTTCTGCTGTTCTACAGGTAAATAAGTGAAAGTCATGAGTTGCTGCAATATAAACTCAAGGATTAATTGTTTAACACCAAAATTCAGACAGCAAATACAGCCATACATACAAGACAACATCTACGTGAATTTTATTCAATGAAAAATGTGATGTTTTGACTTACCCATTTGCAGAATATTCTAGTCAAAGCGACACAGTTTCAGCCGTGGTGTTCGGGTCATAATTCGGAAGAAGACTGAACTTGCTAACTTTGTACGTTTCAACTTTAAGGAAAATTACTCATGATGCCTCTAAACCAAAAATTTTTAGAGATATTTTAGGTTTTAAAATTGTGTTTTCATGGTAACGAGGAATAATTATTGTTGATTAAGAAATATGCAATTCGTATGGCGTAAGTTAGTTTTAGAAATTGTCAGCAACAACATTTGAAACATTTACACCAGAAAAACTTATTTCTCTAATTTTGTATAGATTTTTACAGCAGAATAAGTATATAAAACCATTACAGAAAGTTGTATTAAACAAATAGGTATTGCCAGTTGTATGGTAGAGTAAAATTAAATAAATAGTTTCATTAATTAGACCATGTTTTTTTAGTTTTTGCTGAAGAACTATAATTTGACCTAACTCAGAAAATAGTTATTTGCAAAATGGTAGTGTGGCCAACCAAGCTAAGCGATATACCAAACTGTCCAAGCTGGGATTATTGACAAAATTCACCCTCTTTGGCTCTAATTTCTAAAGTAATTTGTATATATTAAATTAGTATATTCTCAACACAGTGATACATAACGAACAAATGTGTAATCCTTAAACTAAGCAACATGGTTGCTCGAAAAGGTTGATTTTGTTATAAAACACCTTATTTTATCTGGTCGCATGTTACTCTTGTTTATTATTGTTAAAATATTCAAATAATCTGTCGGAAAATATTTCTTGAAGTAAATTTCTATTGGATCTATTATAATGTTACAAATAACCAATTTAAACAGGGATTGGGACTGCCTGTGCTTAAAAAAGTTGCCGTGCATCACCACTGTAACTAGAAACAACAACAATGGCTGCAATGACACTTATGCGCACCACCCAGGTTAGAGCATTACATGGTACTAGGGTCAGTCCTTTAGCAGGTAGTCGCCCTTCTAACATCTAATACTCCCCTCCCCTTATTAGGTTGGAGGATTTTGATTTCTCGGTATACGTTACCTGTGCTGCAATCTACCGCAGACAATATGTATTTACACAACAAGAGAATAACGCAGATCCGTAAATTCTCACTGAGACATATTGAAATTTGAAGTGTAAATACTATATAACTGCGTTTTGGGGGTTTCTGATTATATATTTATTAATTATTATTATTACACACATTATCGTGATCTTTAAAATTTGTATGATAATTTCTTTCTACATAAACAACATTAAGTTATATGATTGTGCATATTCAACCGTGGAATTTAGTTGAGTGCCATTGAAGTACTTAGTAGCCTGAAGCATTTCGTATATGTTTTCTGAGTTGATGTTAAGTTTACTTTTCTGCATGATTTGTCTATATGACCGCATGACGATAGTAAAATAAGCTATATGCTTACAATTTAGCATGCAACCTTAGTGAAGCCTATTATTCGACACGTATTGTAGCGTACACGTACCTTTTATACATAAACAAACAATAGAAGAAATAGATGAGGTCCATGTAAAAACACGTGAATAGTGAAACATGTAAAGTTAGGATTGTTTTAGGAGAATTCACAATAAACTATGCTGGACTAACTTATCTCGTAGTTGTGTTCATGGATTATAATAATTCTGACGTAATATATACAAATTAAGTAAGTTATGTTTCAATTGGTATATATGCTGAATTTAAGAATTGAAAGGACAGGGTAAATTTTGTTCAATTTCCCCCAGAAAAACAATAAAACCCATCGGCAAGGTATTTTAACAATCATAAAAAATTTAGCAGAGTTTGACGTCACTATCTATTGATAAAATACCAACATATCGTGATCTAATGAAAACTGCAGTAAATTATAATTTTGAGAAAACACAGACCAAGCTCATTAAAATTATGTTAAAGATAAATATACCTTAGAACTTTAAGACAATTTTGTTAATTATTTCCAAGCGTTACTGGATATACAACTTTTCGTCAATAATATTTACTTATTTTATGTCAGCTGTGCCACAGAGATTTAATTGAAACATTTTAAACCAGCTGGCTTTATTAAATGTCATGTGTTATGTTTACATTCAGTTTTCTTATTAACAACGTGTTTGTAACGTATTAATTTGTCGTTTCTAGCAATTCAAGTAACAGTGTATACAAATTTTACAGTAACCTATTTCGGAGAAGTAAATCATTCCGATTGCTCTAGGGTGAAACATTGCTTTATTTAAAAAAGCATAGAGGCGTCTTCCGTATGAAAACCACTTTTAAATGTTCAACATGTTGTCGTAGTGGGTTGATATAACATGGAATTATATGTGCATAGCTGTGTCCCAGTGAGAGGTTACAACTGTTAGTGAAAGTTAACCCACTCGTCAACTGAAATATGGAATTCTCACTAAATCTTCAAATCCGAGTGTCCGCAAGAAGAACCTGAAGGTCCGCTTGGTACCTCTCCAAATGGTAAATCAAAATATCTTATTAGCTTCCACGATTGTAGGCCTTGCTGTGGTATAAGTATAATTTTATGTTTATTATAATTAAATTAGCAGATTATTATTATTATATATAAATTATAAAAATGAGTTGCAGAAACTATCAATAGTATACAAAATAATGAAACAGTTTAACTGTTGGTTTTTATAAAATATTTATAAATTTGATATTTTTAATCGGATACAAAGTACACTGACACTTCTAATAATTAGAATTTCACAAGTTCCCAAAATGGTTTCATTAGCAAACTGATAACATGAGATCATAAATTTTAAATCTTTGGTGTTTCATCTATAGTAATAACCATGTATGCAGACTTGTTATGAGGGTATTAATTTACCTTTTAAGTTAGGGCGAGGTAAGGTTTCAGGTTGGAAGGGGCACTGCTTTTATTATTTTAGATTCTTTTAGAATAATTTGCTTGTAGTTGTGTTAAAAATTTAATTTAATTTGCGTGAGAATAGGGTATAGGTGTAATTTACAAACAAGATTAAGGACTCACAATAAAAATATAATAAATTACCCGAAAGTAGGAAAGAATGATTCATAAACTTCGTGCACGGCTAAAGTAATTGATGTATAAAACGCGTTTCATTCTTTAGCAAAATTAAAAAAAAGATATTTTTAATGTTATTGGAATCAAGTCAGACAATCATCAATATTGTTCTTTAGAACACGTAATAGAATATGTATAAAAAGAAAGAAAAAGCACACTACAAGGAAGTAATGTTAAGAGAAACTAAATGACTTAGATCTCTTAACAACCCAACTCTATAATCAAAGTTTACTATAGGAAATAACAACTAATTGCACGTAATGAGCTTTGCAGTTTTATGGTGTACTGTTAACTGTTGCATCCATAGTAATATCGTTAGGAATTTATAATTAATTGATAAGTGACAGAGAATCAAATGATTTCTCCATGCAAACTAACTGCTGGTGACATTTTAGCTACGCTTAATATATCATATTATGTCTCTACATCGGTCACAGCAGCCAGAGATTATCATCAAGTTATCAATTGTTTATATAGTGTTCACGTTGAAGTACAGAAACAATTCGATCCAACCATCTAAGATCTTCTTTAAGATTCTACAAAACAACTTTGTGATTTGTTCTATAACTTTAACTGAGTAAAATGCCTGTTTTCCAAACGAGTTAATAAGTGAGATTATGGTTAGATGACCCCGTACGTTTGGAATAAATTAATTCAAAACATTAAATAATTTATAATTACCACTGATTTTAATACAGCCTCACAAAAGTTCCTCTAATCAACAAAAGTTTCCATTTATAATGTTGTTCCGTTTCAAAATATGAATTGATTTGCATCGCCTCTGAAGTAATGCGTCTAATGTGTTGTGTGTAAAATCAACTGGATCTTCTCCTTACAAATATTTATAAAATAACTACACATGTAATTTACGTGAGAACTATATCATTACCTCAAAACATATTGACTAAATTAAAAAAAACAATCAATTGGGCAAGTTCAAAAACAGTGAAATCCTCTGTTATATTTAAAATAAATACTGAAACACGTAATCCCTTATACGTTAATTTTATTTAAAGTCCTGTCACTTAAGTAAACATTATTCGCTGAGAACATTTATCTGTTACTTTGGTAGTTAAATAACTAATTTATGCAACATCTGCTGTTTGGTTTCGATTTTGCTTTAGTCGGTAGCATCCTTAATTTGTTGTAAGTTGACATTGTTTATGCACCTCACTTCAAAAGAAAATTACTGTGAAAACAAAGAACAAGTAAGAATATGTAGACCAAGCCTGAAAGATATGCAGAGAAAAGTCTACATCACAAAACACGTTACATGAAAAGCAACCAACCATCAGACACAGAAACTAAGTGTCAAATTACCATATATTACCTATTTACCATATATGTCAGGTAATAATATATACGAAAAATATTAGAATCACGAAGGAAATGTATATGAGATATATTAGAATTTAACTTTCAAAATATTTAATGAGCAATCTTAGCGGGTTTTGCGACTGCTTGTGCTTAACACAGTTGCCGTGCATTTACCACTGTTACTAGAACCAACAGCAATGGCTGCAGTGAAACTGTTATGCGCACCCAGGTTAGAACATTCCATGGTACTAGGGCCAGTCCTTGGGCACACTTGACTTGAAAGATGTGTCAATATTATTAAAGATAAGTTTGATTTAATATTAGGATCTGATAGGATAAGACTTCTACGTTCACAATATATAAACCTTCAAGAACAATGATAAGCATTGGACATACATTTTCGTAAAGATTAAGTTCACAACGGTTAAAAATTACTAAATATTGAAACCATTATAATTTAGTTTATATCTATTATTAGATCTATTAAAATGTAACTTTAAACACTTCTAATGACCAACCTTGGCAGGGATTGGGACTGCCTGTACTTAAAACAGTAGCGGTGCATTCATCACTGTTACTAGAACCAACAGCAATGGCTGCAGTGAAACTGTTATACGCACCCAGGTTAGAGCATTGCATGGTACTAGGGCCAGCCCTTGGGCAGGTCGTCACCCTTCTACCATGTAATACTCCCCTCCCTTATTAGGTTAGTTGATTGACATGTAGGCTAAGTCACGTGTGTCTCTATCTACCCCAGACAATAAGCATGTACGCTACAAGAAATAATGTACATCCGTAAATTCTCACTCAGACGTGTTGAATTTTAAAGTATAAATACTTGATAATGGCTTCTAAGTGTTTCAGAATATATTTTTTTAGATTATTACTTAAGTCCTAGTAGATTTAAACAATAATATAATATTCATATTTGACAACTCGGTTTATATAAAAAGTAAATTTATTCTACTCTCGGTTGCGATTTATGTAATATAAATAAATGGATTATGTAATTTTTTTTATTTGATATCGTTTTCCGCCACCCCTATCGCCAACCATTCAAGTGCACTGTGTCCTCGAAAATCTTTTGCCAATTTGCCTCTTAAATACGCGTGTCCTTAGAGTATTATACTCACAGCGTTTTTCTTTTCCTTTGTGTGTGTTTACGTTACTACACACACTATGGTTCAGTGAGAAAAACCAAGACTAATTACTTTTGAGGAAATACACTTAAATTTAGAATTTTAAACAATGCACATAAATTGCGTGTATAACTTCATAGACTGGTGTCAAGAGAGATTAGTTATATTTTTAATTTATGAATCTATTTAATCAACTGTACTGTTTCAAATGTTGTGATGATAAATAAAACGTATGTGGTGTAAAGGATGGAGCCCATAGAAGTAATTACCTATAGCTAAATATACGGTAAAATAAGTGAGTTATAGTACTTCTGATGTCCTACAGGCAATAAGTCAAATTCTTGAGTTGCTACAATCTAAACTCAAAGCTTAATTATCAACATCAATATTCAGACAACATCTACAGCCATACAACAATAAATATAAGTGAGTTATATTCAATGGAAAGTGTGATATTTTGACTTATCCATTTGGAGAATTTTCCCGTCAAAGACACAAGGGCTCAGCCGTGGTTTCAGGGTCACAGGTCGGAGGAAGACCGAACATTAACGCTGCTAACATTGTCCGTATTAACTTGAAGTAAAACTAATCAGGATTCCACTCTACTGAAAAATTTTTCGAAAGGATTAGATTTAAAAATTGTGTTTTCATGGTAACTATGAATAAATATTGTTAATTAAGAAATGGACTAATCTTAAAGCTTAATTTATAGTTATATAAATTCTAAGACAGTGAGCTAGTGTAGATCTCTACATAAAAATATAAACGTTTTAATTTTGGAAACTTTTTGCTCCATGTTAATGCGCTGTTTTTCCTATAAATATATTGAGGGGTTAAGCAGGATCGCATTGAAATACAGTCTGAATATATATTTTTTATTGTTTAATCCAGCTGTATAGGTTGGTTATAGATAAGATAATTTGAATAAAGGCAGTTTGAACGTAAAGTCGTATACATTTAAAAGAAAAAGTTTTATTTTGCATAGGGTAAATAAGAAAATACAATTAGATTTATCTTAAATGAGGAAAGATTTTCATTTAAAATTATTATCTTCTGTAAGTTTCTTGTTAAACTTATCATTAGACAACGACTGCAATTTAGTTATTTATAAAAAAATAATCTTACAAGCTACTCTTCTATTAACTTTGGTGTAGTGTATTTCGAATTCAATTTTTCATTTTTAAATAACGTCGTTTTTATCTTCATGAAATGAATTTCAAAATGTATAAAAACAGTGTAATCTCATCATATAAATTAAGTATTAAATCATTTAAATTGTGAAAATTTTCATAAATTGTTTTCGTATAATTTTAAATAAAAATTAATTTATCTAACAAGGATAGCCATGTTTTTATATCTCTATACAAATACTCTGTGAAAATTTTATTAAAATGGAGAAAGTGAGATTTTAAGTTCACTATTTAGTTGTCATTTATTAAGGGGGACAATTATATAAGGTCAATTAATTATAGACACATCTCTCTCCAAAGCTATTTTTTATATTTTGTTACAGCGTTAGTTTTTAATCTCGTGTGTAGAGACGTCCTCTGAGTATTCATATTTGTTAGTTTTAATATATATATATATATATATATATATATTGTACATACATCCTTCGAGGAATAAATAATGGGATTATTCCACTGGCACTGGCACTAGCTATTTTGTAAACCGCTGGAGCAATATTGTTTCGTTTAGTTTGTTTTGGCAGTTATTCATGTAAGTCCTTTTCTTTGTTATTCTATGTCATCTTTTTTCTATAATTTGTGTTATGGTGTGTTTGTATAATTTAAAAACAATTAAAATCCTAAAATACAATTGTGCGTTTCTGATTTTTGTGAGTATTCTATACCAATAATAACTGGTAAGATGATTGAAGGATAACGTATTGTTCAGTGAGATAACATTCAGAGGTAATTAGTTTGAAACTTTTATAAATCTATAAAGTCTTAAAAACACTTATTTTTAAATATATATTTAATATATATTTTTCATATCACGTCATATTTTTAAAAAGGTTATTTTAATCGTAAGCCAACCTCCTAGGTAGAGAAATGTAAAGTCTTCCCTATTGATTTCAATGAAATTTCCAAAAGTTTTGATATTTTCCTTTTTAAAAACAATATACAAGTGCTCCTGTACATCAAGTAATGTTTTGTTGAATAGGTTTTGATTAACAACTAAATAATAAGTAAATTAAATTATAAACTTCCTTGAAAATATAAAACCGACAGTAAAATTATATATAACTAAATTTTAAAATATAAATGATTGCTAAAAATCGTTTTATTTGTATTAAAATACATTTCAGCATTCGATATATACTTTTGCCAGACTATATACAACATGAGGCGTTTACGGATCTTCAGAGTAGCTTAAGCTCCAACATAACTCTACAGTGACGTGTAATTAGCTATGTCTCCTGGTTGATCTTGTTTTGGAAACCCTTCACTTAATGAATTTTGATCAACTTAATCGTAGTCAAACATTTTTTCAATATTTGAATTGAATTATGTTTTATTAGTTTGATTACTTACTCAGACTATGGGCGGTCACCTTGAATCTTTCAACTTGCCACGTACTAGGAGTTTATATTTTGTTTATTTTATGATAAAACATTTAAATAAAATGTTAAGAATTATTACTTTCAAAGTTAATACTATCCAAAATTTTTGTTTAAATACACAAAACAATAATTTAACTGTACTAATAATCTAAAAATCCTTAAAAAGTTTGAAATTCCATATCCGTTTCTATATCAGTGGCCATTATTAGGTTAAAAATAAATACAAAAAACACAGTTTGAATGAAGTTTTTACAAAGTTTTAAATTTTTACTCAAAATAACAAATGCCATAGAATTTCTCACTTAAATAGTTTTGATGGGATTAATAATGTTTAATCAAGACATGTAGTGAAAGTATAGGTGAGAGATTAAGATCTGCCAAGTGACAAATAAGTTAAGTCTAACTTTGCTATTTCTTTCACCTTTTCTCAAACTAACATTCAGTTCATCACAAACCGAGTAACTTATTCTTAAGTGGTAAGTATACTGAGCCACTGCTAGTGTATTAAAAGCGAAGTTACTATTGGAGAGCAAGCTAAATATACATTACTGGGGACCAATCCAATCGCAATTATCTCAGGTTTAAGTAACCCTAGTCGGACAGTGCCGTTTATTATTGTCTCTCTGACAGTTTCTGACAAGCTGGTGTACTACCACAAGTCTGAAGTTGATGACTTCCGTTATGATTAAAAACGTTCAGTTTCTTAGATAATTTCCATAGATTCTCTTAGCTACTTGAATATACAAGAACTTGATACGATATATTAATAAACTATGTTTAAGTAATTTAATTAGAACAATTTTATTCCTAATTTTATCTATTAATTGGTCTACCTCTAACTATATCAAAGCGTATTTTAATTTTGCATAAAGAACATCAAAGTCTGTCTATCTATCTTTTCCTCAAATTAATCGTAATTTAAATGATTTAGTCTAAAGTGGTGAAATTTGGCAAGAATATACCTCTTACTTTTCTTATTTTGATGGTCAAGAATTCCCTCATTCGCTAAGTGTTTATGCGCGTGTAACACTAGACTTATTAAATATCTCACATGTTATGATGAAACAGTTTAATGTTCTAGGAGACATCCATTAGGAAAACCAACACCCATAATTAAATTAGTTACATGTTAAGGACAGATATCCCTTAATATATACAAAACAGGATTCCTAAAACCTACCTCTCTCCCGCTTATTCAAGTCATTAGTCAGTTAATTAATTAAATCTGTCATCCTCTGAAGTTGCTTTAGCCAGCTTTCAATAGACCAAACAAATTGAGAGTAACAATTATGTGATATCGTCTGCATCAGAACTAGACATGATAGATAGTATTCCCTACGGTAAAAATTTTGGGGATTAGGAAGTAGTACAAATTTATGATTCAACTTTTTCCTTTTTTGTACGGAACATTGCATTCCCCCCCCACCGTCCTTTGTATAACAGAGTGAGTTTTATCATTCGTTTCCTATGGTTATAATTTGTTAGAATATAAAGTGTAATTTTTATAACAAAACATGTGATTTTGTAAACAAGTGTCGTGTATAAAAATGTTCAAATTATTAATTTATAGTAAATGCAATTCAAATAACGGGACATACTGCATTTGAATAATTTTCTTAACCAACCTGAAATGCAGGTAGATTAGCGTTTATATTTTGAAACGAATTTATCTCTTAAGTGATCAAAGAAAATGTAATTAATAGTAAATTTTCCTAAATATTAAATGGCGTGAAAAAATAATTGACTGAATAATATCAATTAAAGGTAGTAAAATCAATAACTGAATTGGAAGTGTGGCAAGAGAAGATTGATGAGCAACTGGACAATGACATATTTAATTCTGTACTAGAATCTAATAGTACATAAGACATTTTATAGAAGGAATCTATAATTTCCTTCATAAAGTCGATGAGTCCAAGACTACATTTCAGATTGTAAGTATTTCTACTGATAGTTAAGTAAAGAAAAATAATGAGGAATGTTCAGCTAGAGGACATCATCGTACTGATATTGCAACTAATAAATGATAATTCAAATTAAAAATGCAATAACGCTTTAAGTTTAGAGATAAAACATAATACTGGATATCATTGTGTGGGAAAATGTCGTAAAATCTTTGAATATGCAGGCGTTGACAATGATAATAAATTTCAGTACCCATTCCAAGTTAGAGACCCAAACATGAGAGCTAGGGAATGCTTTTTTAGTTTTCCATCAACAGAAAAATATATGTTATATGTATATGATATTTTACGTCATATATTTTACTAACCCATTTATTACATATATCGTTAGGATCTGAAAAGGAGTATAAAATATCCACCTCTTAAATGTACACCATAATGGATTTAGTAACGGTTGATACATGAACCTGACTACAGATGTATTACTTTGATGGACATGAATGGAAGTGAACGGCGTGTAAAATTTAATGTGCACCTTGGAAAAGTACATACACATATTCATAATGATCGGTTACATTGTTTACGATTCTATTAAGGACATACAGACAAACATTCATTTATTTATATAAAAAATATGTGATTTAAATATTTGTCATAATGAAATTCAATTAAAAAAACACGTCGTTATTGTTTTTGTTGTTTAAAAAAATCTGGGACTTGTTTTATCACGATGTTCTGCATAATTGATATTACACACCTTACAGAAAAGAATAAGAGGATTTCGGACATTTGTCATCGTTATATGTAACAGAAGGTTTAACACAACGTTTCGAGGATTGCAATCTATCCTCCTCGTCAGGAGGGGGGAAGGAGGGGAATATCCCACTTTCGCCTGTGCTGGTATGACCTGTGATTGTACACTTGTATTCTCGTACTCGGGACTTGTATCCTGTGCAGTGACAACGCTCGGACTAGACTCCAAGCAGCTTTTGAGTATGTTTGAACCCTTCGCATTCCCTCCTTTTCTTCTTTCTGTTCTTTTTTTGTATGTGTTAACACCCCCCACCTGACAAAGAGGATAGATTCCAATCATCGAAACGTTGTGTTACACCTTTTGTAACATACAGCAATGGTAAATGCTTGAAATCCTGTTATCATTTCAGACTTTCTGTCTTCAATAACAAACTTCAAACAAACTTATTACAACGTGATTTGTTACTTCTATTAAATACTTTTCAATCTTTTTAACTGTCTTTTGTAATCACCATAACTGGTGATTACTCATCCTTCAATTACTAGGCTAATACAGGTATACATAATTGTTGCATCCCGGAACGTTCATTTTGTAATTTCACACATTTTTCATATATGTTAAAATGTATTATTGCAAACATTTTTTTTTAGAATCTGAATCGGATTATGAATCTTTATAATGCAAGAGAAATTATTTTACTTACATTCGCCCGTTTTAAAAACGTGCTTAAAACTGTTTTAACTCAATTTTGTTTTAATAGACCAAATACTTTGTTAACTTCATGTATTTGGAACTTTTATTGTCTCACCTTGTCAGTCACTTTCTTGTTTGTAAACAGCACTAATCCCACATTCAATTCTCACGAGTAACCCGATATTCTCACACTACGCGCGGTTCCCACTAAATGCCCTGTGTAGTATTAGTGCATTACTCTCGCGACCGAGCAAGCATACACAAGTACGACAATTTATGTACAGGCGGGGAATAAATTTGCCGCAAGTGCCGCCTCTGTAGGCCGATCAGACACCGAGGCTGGGCGGGTGCCAAGGCAGACGTGTCCCGCTCTGCCTTTTGATGTCTTTGCTTCTCGGTCGAATCGGAGACGCCTGTCTGAAATATCATCATCGGTTATGCAAAGTCAATAAAAAGTTATTTTGTCGGGAATGTCAAAGCCGGTATCATTTCACGCGCGAGGGACGCATTAGCCTGCCGCATTGGCTGCCTCCCGCACTCTGCCGAATGCTAAAATAACCGGAAATTTTCAAGTAGTTCCCCGAAACGCGTTGTGATGTTCTCGGTGCAGCGCCGCACCAAATGAGCCGTCGCTAGCGTTTTATCTCTTTCGCGATCAGTCGAGTGCACCGCGCGGAGGTAACTCGTGAAAAGTTTTCATTACCAGAATATTTCCTTTCAGGCCACGTAGTTTATTGTGATGCGGCAATAGAAATTCGACGGTACGGAATTTAATATAATTTTATTTTCATCATCGTTCGTTTGAAAATTTCTAAGGAATATTACGTAGAATTTGCAGTTAAGGCGTGTACATCCGTCTGATGTGGAACATATAGTGAACGTTTATATTATTTAACGTTCAATTGAAATTTATGTACAATTTAAAAAAAATTGACTCAGTTAAACGAGAAATGCATGGTTTCAAGAACTTTGCTGTCCTCGTTATGCCCAGGTTGTGTTAGAGAGGGCTTCTTAGCCCTAACTTCGACTGGTAAAATAAGACATTCTTTACTTTTTTTATATAAGCTAGGGGAAAAATTATACAATTACAATTAAACAAAATATAAAAAATGTATTTTTTCACAATTTGACGTTCATATTGAGATTGCTTGTATTCTGTTAAATCTCTACAGTGATCTGTCTATTTTTGCTTCTCTACAGGGTGTCCCGTAACTCCCTGTACAAAGGTAAACCATGTTATTGCTCAGGTCAAGACAAACTTAGTTCACCACATGAACATGTGTCTCCAATGCTTAGTTTCCCATCTGTCTGTCTGTATGTGTTTTTAGAAAAAATAATATGTTAAAAACTAATAATTTAATTATACCAAATTTGGCTAAAATGTTTATGATAACAAGCCCAATTACCGAAAAACTCATCATGAAATGTTTCTTTTAAGAGTTAAAACCCATTTATACTACAATAACACCCAAATTGCAATATGCATAAGTCCGTTCTAAAGACGCACGTGCGTTTAAAACAATTTTAAAATTTGTGGAAGAATCTAAAACACTGAAAGCTGTTTGACTGTATTTTTCCAACTGTTAGAGGAAATTACTTCAGGATATTTAAAACAACGAAGGATTCCATCGCATTAATCAATCTATGTATTGCATTGTTCAAAAGTGTTTCTATAGAAACAACATTCAGAATTATTTCAGTATTTAGTCGTCTTCCAACGTTATGAACTGTATTGATTTTCTTAGAGGTCGGTATACTAATGTATTATTAAACTTATCTAAAATTAATATTAATATATCTCTCAAGTCAGCACATTGTGCACTTGAAAGACTCGGTACAATTAATTCCACTACACTAACGCTAAAACCTAAAGATCATACGGCGTAGCGTCTTTATTTATATTATTTAAATTGTAACCGAGAATCAAATCAGTTTTCGTGTAATCTCAACCGGATTTTTTTTATATAAAACATATTTTCTTGCGTAAATCTGCGCGGACTACTCAATAATTAAAAAAATCTATAATCCGAAAGTAAAAAACGCTGTTATAAAGTATTTATGCCATAAAGTTCCATAATTCATAATGAATATTTACGGATCTTTTCGTGTAGATGTATATAGTCTGCGGTAGATAGCAGCACACGTGACGTAAACCGGGATCTCAATTCTCCAACCTAATAAGGGAGGGGGGTATTACATGGTAGAAGGGTGACGACCTGCCCAAGGACTGGCCCTAGTACCATGTAATGCCCTAACCTGGGTGCGCATAACAGTGTCACTGCAGCCATTGCTGTTGGTTATAGTAACAGTGGTGGATGCACGGCAACTGTTTTAAGCACAGGCAGTCCCAATCCCTGCCAAGGTTGGTCATTTCAAGTTTTAAAAATAATATTTTAATAGCCATTTCATTTGTGATATATTTTTAGGGGGCCTTCTTAATATTCTCACCAATCATAAAACAATCTGTAAAAAGGATAAAGTGTTTTTATACAAGTCCAACATGGCCAAGCAAGCATGTTGCTTTCCTTAACCATTATACATTTGTTAATTACTTTTTACTGTGTTATGAGAAAATCATTATACTATATGCAAATTAGTTTAGAATTTGTAAATTTGTGAAGAAATTCCTACATGGACAGACATGCCGCTTAGCTTGGCAAAAATTCTAATTTTGCTGTAAAAATGAAAACAAATTCAAATTCGTGGTGTAATTTCTTTTATGGAATTCCTGCATGACGACCTGGCCTGTCACTGATCCGGCAACATGTATTTCTGACGTACAATTTTTGTATTAAGTGTATATTCTCATACTGCTGTAAAAATTTGCACAAAATTCGTACAAAAAGTTACACACCTATATGTATATTGAAATAAAATTCCCATACGCCCGAGCCAGAGACTTGAAAATCTCGTCCTTCCTTGGGCGCCGAAAAAGAAATTGGAAACTCAATTTTATTGACAGGTTTGATTACAATCTGAGTGCTTAAATCATTAAAATCTATAAATAATCGGTATCAATGAGCGTTACTTACTCTGCGGTACTGTCCTTCCTCTAGATGTAATTCAATTTTAATTTGCCCAACTTAAAAAACTAACTTGAGGCATACTTACTAAATTTAAGTAAAAGATAATGATTGGTGTCTGATGAAAGTCTAGCATGGGGTAAAACCATTTGTAATAATTGTAAATGTGACCGGCGTATGACCCTGTTCCCATCGTAAGAAAAGAATACCTTACGGTTTTTATACCTGAAGAAGAGTATAGAATTCAATCCTCGAAACGTTGGTTTCTATTTTTGTAACGTTTGGCGAATCCCTATGGTTATAGCAATGTATGAAAATATTTTTTACAAGCACTACTATGTATGTGAGCATCTTGTTGACTATCTAAACTTGTGTAAATCCCACATTCAGAATATACCAACCCTCCATATTATAACTTGTATGGAATGAGTAGGTATCATTTCAAGAGTATGTAATGCTCTTCCCGATATTAGCTCTTCTTCCCCCTTCCATTAATCTATGATGAATGAGCCAGATGTACTAGTGGCCACTTTTTTCATTCCATGAAAACTATGCTGTATTTCAACCATAGCAATCCTTTGCCGTAGGGTATAGTGTTTTCCAAAGTATTTCATTTAAAAGTTAAAACAACTTTGTTTAACGTTTTTATGTTGTAGATGGATGATTTGAAAGGATAACAGGATATTGGGATATTGAACATTTGCCATCATTATATGTTACACAAAGTATAACACTTCGTTTCGAGGATTTAAATCTACCCTCTTCTTCAGCTGTACAATCATTAATAAATTAAAGAAACCCTAATCAATATCACTCCACTGCCGGAATTAAGAGTTTGTAAACATGTAGAATATTTGAATTTGTGTACTAAATAAAAGGTTGGATTAAGTTTGTTATTTAGAATATGTTTAAAGTAAAGTAACTAGGTTGTAAAATCAAAGCAGGGGGGATATCTGTACCGTTAGTTAGTTCCATTTTATATAATGCAACATTTCACAACCTAGTTAGCCAGTACAACTTAATATTATTTTTTATCCAATGTTCCGGAACTAAATTATCGGCGGACTAACTACCTAATTGGCATGCGTATGAATATTTTATTGTAACCCTTAGTAACAGCCCAACTACGTGACCGATTTCACCTCGCGCGCTATGTCCGTAAGTAAAATTTATATTTTCGTACTATTAAATTAGCCCTTTGATGCCAAACATATAAAAATGAATGTAACGTAAAGTAAAGTTGTAAATAGTAAAGTAACTTACCCTTGAAGATCTTTTATTTGCTTGATTGAAATGGATACAAGTTGTGACGTCGTCCTTCTGACGAGCACGTTGTGATATGTTTTTTGTCTCATTAAATTAATACCGTTGCGAATTTGTTTTAGGCGAGCTCACGTATTATTTGAGTAGATGGCTACCAGTTTCATAACTTCTACTCCTCTTCTAGTAATTACCGACTAGAAATAACCCTTCTTAGACTACAGCTTCAATGTCTCGTGCCAAGACGCCGACACCCGGGTTGTGAGTCTACATATTGCGCAGATATACATTTTTAGTTCTTACATTCTAAATGGCAGCAACGTGGCATTACATACATTTAATTTACCAACTAAAAGTGGTGCTTGTAAGTTTCATTAATTAAATTGAACTTATAAGTAAACTTTGCAATTCGAGTATTTATTACTACTACCTCAGAAGTCACCAACCCGTTGTGTTATCGTCATTTGGTACACATAATGATTGCGCCTACTCTGCCATCAACTGGGTGAAACAGTGAAAACGCCACAATGCCTGCCATTAAAATAGAGTATTTGTCTAAAGATGAGTTAGTATTTGAACTGATATCTAGAGTTGTTAAATTAAATAGTGACAGTACAGTAAATGAACTTAGAAAGTCCTTAAGACAGTGTTTGAGAAACAATATTTTACCTACTGCAAGTAGCCTATCACAATCAGGAAGTACAACTTCTCAGTGGAAAAGTGATTTTATTAGAATACGGGTGCAGTGAATTGAACAGTGATAGTTCACCTTTAGAAATCACCAAATTTCAAGAAAAATGTAAACATTTAATAAACCGTTTATTTTTAGACAACCAGCTAGAACTAACTACTGTACATAGTGAAACTTTATCAGCTTTAAAGTTTAGGCTATTAAATGTTGAACAACAGTTAGCTAAAAACTTGCTACCTAAAGTGAACCTAGAACAGCTTAAAGTGTTAGAAGCCAATTTAAATGAATCATTAGAACAAGATGAGGCTATGCAACAGGCAGTTAAAGAACAAATAGGCCCTACTTCTGTACAACCACCAACAATATCACAGCCTACTGCCAGTACCACGACTCTGCCTATTTATAATGCAAACAATAATTGTATTAGTGAACCTGTGTCTACTTTAAATATGTTTAATAAGTTAAACAACCCTGTAGAACATTATTTACATAGTTTTACAGTAACAAATGGTTTAGTAGTACCTGAGCTTATAAACTTTTTGAAAACTTTGTTAAAACTAAAATATGAAACTAGCCTATCAGATAATGAAATTTTAGCATTGTTACTTTGTTATGCAAAAGGTCCACGTTTAGCCAAAATAATATAGTGTAAGTCTGTCATGCCAAATGTCAACTATCTACACGGGGCATTAATTAGTGCTTTTATCCCTGTAGGCCTAATTGAAAGACTTAGACTAGATTTAGTTTATAGGCCACAAAGGTTTGATGAGCCACTGTATGAATACATCTATGATATCAAAGAGCTCAGTCAAGTTTTATTGTGTAATATAAGTGAACAGGACTTGGTAACTTGTATAAAAAGAGGTATTAAACCTACAGATAGGAATAAGTTAATTTTTGAAAACAATCCCATTTGTTTTATAGATTTGGAAAAATTGTGTATAGCTAGTAAAAACATAATCTTTAATGATAACTTAAGGGACAATTTAAGTAGGACATATGTTAACAACATGTATCCACCACATGTTGAACCTAGAAAAAGTAGACCTACTGTAAAAAAACCAAAGTTATGTTTCAATAGTAATAGGCCTGGTCACTTAGCAAAAAATTGTTTTAGGAAGCCAAAAAACTAGTTGGTAGGGGAGTGGTATTACACACAACACCTAAAAATATCCCTCCCCGGTTTCATAAGTTTAAGAATAATAATTTTATAAATAGTAATGCAGTAAGAAAAGAAGAACGCTATTTTGTGAAAGTCTATGCTAAGGTAATTAAAAATTGGAGTAAATTAAACTATAGAAAACCTAATCTAAGACTAAATGTTAAACAGTGTAACAATATGCCTTTAATTGAAGCTATAAAAAAATAAATGAAGCTTTAATTACATATGGGTAAAAATGTAAAAACAAACTGCTTATTAGACACTAGCGCTACAAGAGATATAATTAGTACAGAATTTTATGATAGCCTATTGTTGAATAAAAATGTTTCTAAATTAATGAAGTCTGATGATAGAAAGTTTGCTGCAAATAATACTGAAATAAAATGTTTTGGTTACTGTTATGCTAAGATAAAAATTTCTAAATTTTGTTGGAAAGTAAAACTTATTGTATTGGATAATTTAAAATGGGACATTGTGTTAGGAAACCCATTTATAACTAATAGTAAACTAATTTTAGATCTTGATGGAGATTCATGTTATTTTAAATTCAATTGTAATGAGAAAATAACTATTGTCAGACAACAGCCTTTTGAACATGAAGTAAACAGCATTGATGTAAAAATAGGGTGCACTAGAGCTGAGGCTGAGATACAAAACCTCATAGGGGATTTTCCAAATGTTTTTACTCCAAAATTAGGAGAGGCCCTAGATTTGGAAGTTAAATTAATTCTAAATGACCCCACACCTGTAAATATTAGGCCTTATTTTATGAGCCCTCCCACTGTAAATAAGATGAAGACAGTAATACATGATTGGTTGGACCAAGGAATAATTGAACCCAGTACTTCAGCCTACTCCAGTCCAGCCTTTTTAACCAAAAAGGACAGACTTGTAGTCAATTACACAGAATTAAATAAAAAGTTACAGAAAATTGATTTTCCCATTGGTGATTTAAATAACTATTATCAACATCTTAGTGGAGCTAAATATTTTTCAGTAATAGATTTAAGAAAAAGTTTTTTACAATATCCATTACCACCTGATGGTCAAGATCTTACCTCATTTAGTACTATATTTAGTAAATATAAATTTAAACGAGTCCCCTTTGGTTTACATGTTGGTAGTGCTGTATTGTCCGCCTATCTGGACAAAGTCCTAGACAATATAAAATTTAAATATGTGATCAATTTTTGTGGTGATATCTTAGTGTACAGTAAAGACCTTAATTCGCATTTAGTACATGTCGGAGGAATTGTAAATAGACTAAGCAAACATGGCTTAACGGCAAACCTAGAGAAAGCAAAGTTTTGTTTTGAGGAAATCTCCTTTTTGGGGAATTTAATAAAAAATAATACAGTTACTATAGATCCCGAGCGAACAAGGAGTATAAGAGAATTTATGCCACCTAAGAACGCCAAACAAGTGTGAAACTTGTTGTGTGTTGTTGTTAGTGTTTAGGTATGACCAATTTTTTTTCTAAATTTATTAAAAGTTATGCCGAATTATGTAATCCTTTAAATCGTTTACGAAGGATAAACGCTAAATTTATTTGGACAAGTAAATGTCAAGATTCATTTTTAAAGTTAAAAGAAGCTATTGTATAATGAATCCTCCTGTACTCCAGTTAGCCGATTTTTCAAAACAATTTGTAGTAGTGGCAGATGCTAGTGGAATAGCCGCAGGTGGTTGTTTATTACAGGAAACGACCAAAATGAATTAATGCCGATAGCCTATTACTCTAGGAAGTTTACTGATGCCGAATTAAAATATACTATTTACGAAAAAGAAGCTTTGAGTGCACTAATTTGCATAGAAAAATGGCATGAGTTTTTAGAAGTTAAAACCTTTTAATTAATTACACATAACCAAGCTTTATCCTATGTCCTCAATCACAAAAGAAAGGTAGGAAGACTTGCCCGGTGGATCGAGAGGATTTTGAATTTACCATTTGAAGTGGAATTTAAAAGTTCTACCGATAATGCGCTAGCAGACGCCCTGTCGCGTATGTTTGAAAGCGAGTCGACGGGAACAGCTGATCCGAGCCTCAGTGACCACCTGAACGTTCCGGCAAACGGACTGTAGGTCCACGTCATAAAACTGCCGGAAGCATTTCCTACCTACTTCTTAAGGGGTGGACAGTGGGTCCACGGTCCCGGCCTGGGACCCACTGTCCGACTCACGGGTTTCTTTTGACGAGGGGTTGACAAGGGATTGTCGTACTTACTCACTGCAGCACTTGAAAGGATGTTTCGAGATCTAAACTCTATATCTGCTAAATAGTTTTCAGTACTCTACATAAGACCAATGCAAAAAGAATGAAACAAAATTATATACATAAAATAAAGTCAGGTTAGTTACGCCATTTCTAACTTAAGAATGTCTGTAACGGTTATAGTGGTCTTTGCTTTATTGGATACGTTTTCGCTCCGACTAGGAGAACAACGATTAAAATATCGTAAGAATGCACAGAAAACTCAGGTAAAGAGAACAAGACATTTATATAATAGTATAAGAGCCTTTTAACTTTAGTCAATTGTTCTGTGTAAACATTGTTTTATAGTAGCACAATCATAAATTACCTTACATTTAGTCGTGAAAGCATAGAGTAAGCTTGATAATAACAACACTTCTTATTTCAAACTTTTTTGCGGCCACTGTTGAGCACAAGTAAGACAAATATTTAGATAAATAAACTAAAAGTTTTATTAAAAGTCTGCTTTTAACTGTACACTTTAGTAAATATTGAGTATGCATGATGAGTACTGTATGCAGACATCAAAGGAATGTACTATATAACTTTTATATAGTTATAAAACGTATAGTTTATTTGACTTTTGACAGAAGTAGGCTTCTCAGAAGTTTGTATGTACCTTGTTTGAGAAAACAAAGCAATATTAACTAGGGCTTTTTTATTAACTAAACACCAAATTTTAAAACTTTTAACGGTTAACGGTTTATTTTAAAGGGGAATAAAACTTAAACTTAAGGGGTTTAAGAATAAATTTAAGAATTTGGAGCGTTCGAGGTCCTTATAACTGCTAGTAATTAAACATGTTCACTATTTGAAATAACGTTAATTTTTTTCGCAGTGAGATATAGCGATTAATAGCAATTGGAAGTTTGAATGAAACTAGACAAATTTTTTAGCCGTTCATCGAATTTCTGTTTGAGTGATATTTACAACGTATCGATAGTGACATAAGGTCACTATTATGTAAGCGTGTCTGTGTAGGCAGATGTTTTGTTTACTGTTTGGATTATATGCCAAGAGCCACTATTTAAGGTAATAAAATATTTTTTCTTCGTATCTATTTAACTTAATTTGGTACAACTTTAAAAATGATATATTATATATGAACTAAATGGTTATTTTAACTATTAACAATGTTAATAAAACAATAAACCATCCATTGCAATTAACGTGTACTACGTGTAACGTGTCTACTGGTATATATAGTATTATACAAACGATGGTCCAATATAAGGAATAACTAATACAAACTCACTGTAGATGTTTATGATTCATTAGGACAATGCCAAATTAATCAGAAATTAATATAATGCTATATGGAATTCGTTAAGATATAATCCCTATTAGTAATCCACTTCATATGTGATAGCTTGAGTAAACTGTTGTTAATATTTACTGCTTTAGCAGTACGCTGTGCGAATGTAGTGGAAGCATCACTGACCAGAATAAAGAATAAGTGCAGGTAGAAAAACTAATGCACGGCCAGGTCAGTTTTGAAAAGTAGGACAGTTAGTCCGCAGGTGTCGGCATGGACTAACTGTCCTACCCTGCAGAAAATTGACGTCAGCCACCCTCGTCAAACTAGGCGTGGACCTACAGTCCTACAATCGTTCGTTCCAGACCGGAGTAAAAATAGCTTATCGATTTCCTTCTGCCATTCAGACTCCTCCCGATGGCAAAAATGTAAACAAACATCCAACGTAAAGCCTAAAATACAGATTAATAATAAGTGTAATAACAAGGATAATTTGTGGTTGTTAATAAATGATTTGCCATTAGCATTTAAGGACTTAGAAAAATATCAACGTCAAGATAAAGAAACTCAGCACATCGTTCAATCTGTAAAAAGTAATAGTAATAATTTATGTTATTTTATAAAAAACAATTTACTTATGTACAAAAGGAATGTAAAAAGTAAGAGTAAGATATTTTTGCCTGTACAGTTAATTGACTTAGTATATGAATTCTTTCATAGTTCTTTAATAGAAGGTCATTTAGGCTTCTCTAGAACGCAAAGAAAAATTAACCAGTATTTTTCCTGATTTAAACGAAATTATAAAGGAAAAAGTAAAAGAATGTAATGTTTGTAAAATGAGCAAAGTGTGCCAAAGAAAATTTGAAGGCGAATTAGTGTCAGTACCATTTAAGAACAATATGGATTGTTTATTCATAGATCTTTTGGGTCCCTTAGCGAGAACTAGAAACAGTAATGTATATTTACTTGTAGTTGTAGATGCCGCTAGTAAATTTCTATGGCTCATCCCTTTGAGGGAATTTAAGAGTGCTGAAATATATAATAAAATAGACCGCATTATTTTTAACAACTTTTCTGCACCTAAAATAATAGTGTCAGACAATGCCGTATATTTTACATCACTGTATTTTAAGAAGTTCTTATTTAAGAATTGTATTGAACACCGTAGACTAGCGCCTTACAGGGCAAATGGAAATCAATCAGAAAGGCATATTAGAAATATATCAACATTATTACGTAGTTTCTATCACAACTGTCATAATAATCGGAATAATGACCTAGGCTATATACAATTAAGTTTAAACACCACCCACAATGAAAGCACAGGTTTTGCTGCCTTTGATTTAATGTTTACTCATTCCTGTAATAATGCTTTATCTAATTTATGGAAGCTAAATGATCTAATTGGTGAAAATTTGTCCAAGGAAACTATTGTAAACAATTTAAAGAGAGCTGTTGTGAATGTAAAAAGAAGCATAGCACATAATAGTAATAGACAAAAATACTCCGAGGAAATTGTAAAACATCCCTTTAAGTTGCATTCCTTAGTATGGATAAGAACCCACTATCTAAGCAATAAAGTAGAAAAGTTTTGTGCAAACTTAGCACCAAAATATGTAGGAATTTATAGAATTTTATATTTTTTAAACCCCGTAACTTGTATTGTACAACATACTGAAAATGTTTTGAATGTAAAAAAGGTTCATATTGTGGACTTAAAGTTAAATAATTAAGACACGTTCTGTATGGAAAAACGTTGTAGCATCCCTAGCTTAATAGACCACTTGCTGCCAAATTTAAAAGATTAAATAAAATCCAGGAAGTTAATTGTTTGGTGAATTCTAAACGAATGTTTGAAATGAAATAAAATAAAGAAAACGAATTTGTAAATAGACTTTGTATAAAGAAATGAGACAGAGTTAATCCTGCCTATTTGTAATAAAGGAAACAAACATGAAAAATTTTGTCTGTCTTTTGTATGTATGTCGAAATGCTGAAGTTTTGAATTTTGTATATATTTGAAGTGTTATAATTTAGAAGTGTAGATGAAAGATGTATATGATATTGTATGTAAATATATTAAGAGTAATGTAATATTAATAAGAAATGTGAGACTTAGCTTCTCGTGAGGGGACGTTTCATTCCATCCGTATTCGATCAATATTGGTAACTTGTCCGCAAGTCTCAGGGTATTTAACGACAAAACACTATACACAAAACACTGGTATGAATGCAAAAAAAAGAATGAAAGCGGCACCAATCTAACAAAACACTAAACTACACTTATTCACTATTTAATCACCTTAAATCCCCTTATTCTCGCAACGACCCGCAAATTCTAAAACGCTGCAACGTGCACGCAAAGGAAATAGTTTGCCTTAAGCAACTATCTATTTTTGGTCCCCAAGCGATCAGATAAAGAAATCAGATGCCGGTAGAACTGCATTGGTATGCGATCTAGCGGATTTCATAGAAAACTCTTGAAACACCGTGCTATCGTATTTTATGGTAAAATATTTGAATTTGTGTACTAAATAAAAGGTTGAATTAAGTTTGTTATTTAGAATATGTTTAAAGTAAAGTAACTAGGTTGTGAAATCAAAGCAGAGGGGATATTTGTACCGTTAGTTAGTTCCATTTTATATAATGCAACATTTCACAACCTAGTTAGCCTGTACAACTTAATATTATTTTTTATCCAATGTTCCGGAACTAAATTATCGGCGGACTAACTACCTAATTGGCATGCGTATGAATATTTTATTGTAACTCTTAGTAGCAGCCCAACTACGTCAAGTCAAGTCAAGTCGCTGTGACTGTGGGGGGGGGTGGATCCCCCACATCTTTCAAGGCCTCTGCCGGTTAGGCTTTTGCCTTGTGTCTCGAGGGCCCTGTCAGTGGGGTGAAGTGTCGTGGTGCAGTCGAAGTTGTAGTCGATGTCATCAGTCATCCATAGGAAGACGCAGTTGGGGGACCTCCTGGGCGCGAAGCTCACGGATGTGATCCCACGGTGAGGACTCTGCAGCTTCCTCAAGGCTCGATGTCAGGCCTTCTACGAAGCTCCTGATGGTAGGGACGTTGGACGAAGCCCTGACTACGGTGTTCCTCACGAACCAGGGCGATCCAGTGGCCCGCCGGAGACACACGCTCTGGACAGCGAGCAACTGCCTCCTTGCGGTCTTGCAGGTGAGGTGGTACCATGCTGGGGCCGCATATGTGAGCACTGGTCGTATCAGAGCCGTGTAGAGCAGGACCTTCGTCCCGGTCGGTAACTTCGTGGAGTTGAGCAGGGGGCCGATGCTGCCGAAGCCCTTCCTCGCTTGGCCACAGATCCTCTTGACGTGGGGTGTGAAGGTCAGCTTGGAGTCCAGGAGTACCCCAGGTACTTGACTGAAGTCTTCCACGGTATGTCGTCGCCGTTGAGTGACAGGTGACGGCCGTCCGCTTGTGTCCTTGTTCTCGTGAAGTTTATGGCTTCACATTTGTCAACGTTGACCTTGATCCTTCACTTGGTCAACCAGGGCTCCAGTAGGTGTAGCTGCCGCTGGATGTAGAACCCAGCCATCCTCAGGTTGGCAGAAGTGGCCGTGAGAAGCGCATCGTCCGCGTACAGGGAGAGCTGCACTCTTGGAGCGACCGGAATGTCGTTTGTGTACCACAGGTACAGGATCGGGCCGAGGACTGATCCCTGTGGCACACCAGATGTCACTGGGTGGGTCGTGGAGGTGGATCGGGCAACGCTGACGGAGAAGGTCCGGAGGTGGAGATAGCTGCGGAGCAGCCGGAATATCCTGCCAGGCAATGGAGACGATGACAGCTTGAAGAGCAGTCCCTCGTGCCACACCTTGTCGAAGGCTTTGCTCACGTCTATCAGGACCGAAGTGGAGTGGTGCTTCCTTCCTACAGCTCCGGTGATGTTGTTCAGGACTCTGCGAAGCTGAAGGGTGGTGGAGTGGCCAGTGCGGAAGCCGAATTGTTCTGTCCTGATAGACGTGAAGAACTCCTCAGGGAATCTCACCAAGACGATCGTCTCCAGAATCTTGGAGAGCACAGGCAGGAGGGAGATCGGCCTGTGGTTCTCCGGGAAGAGAGGGTCCTTGCCGGGCTTGGGTATTATGATCACCTTGGCATCTTTCCAGGTGGTCGGGAAGTGAGCCAGGCGTAGGCATGAATTGAAGATGCAGGTGATCGTGACGATCACCCAAGCCGGCAGGTTCTTCAATGCTGGAGTTCCTAAGGAGTCCGGGCCAGGGGCCTTCTTCGGGCGAAGGTGGCGAATGTGGTCTTGCACTTCAAGTGTAGTCACAGTGGGCAGTAGGTCGTCTTCGTCAGGTTGGTATTCCTCCAGGAAGTTTTCAATCATTTCGCACGTGTCCTCATCGTAGACATCCGCGTGTGGGGGAATTCCATGGTGTCGGCGAAGGCCTCTGCTCGATCTCCAGGGGAGTAGACAATACCACGCTGTCCATGAAGTGGTCGGTTGGTCTTCTTCTCCCCTCGAAGTGCCCTGGAGATTTTCCAGATGCCGCCGACACCACCGTCAGCTTGATGTTCCACAAAGTCATCCCACGCAGCCGCTCTGTGTTCAGCCAGGAGACGAGAGCACTTCCTGGCCTGGCGGTTGAAGGTCTGCTTGGCGTGGGGACATCGGGACTGCTGGTACTCCCTTCGCAGTCTGCGACGAAGGCGAATCTCCTCTCTCAACTCCTCGGGTAGAGGTGGAGTGATGTCAGTCCGGGAGAGAGGAGATGACGAGGCCGTCATAGCTTCTTGGAGGATGGAAGTCAAGTCGCGTACTTGCCGGTCTAGCTGGTCCGGTGACTCGGCAGGAGTTGGTGGTGGCCGATGTCTGTCAGCTAGGTGGTTTGCAAAGCGGTGCCAGTTGATCTTGGTTGGACGAGCAGGAGGATATGATGGCGCTCCGTCGTCCGAGAGGTCGAAGACAACTGGCACGTGGTCTGACGAGAGATCAGACACTGCAAACACCTCGATGTGTCCGTCCAGCGAGCCAGCTAGACCGATGTCCAGTATGTCCGGGAGGTGCTGTCCATTGTGATTGTAGTGCGTGGGCTCCTCAGGTGTCAGTAGTTGGATGTGGAGTCGGTTATCCAGGAGACGGTGGAGACTTCTGCCGTTGGAGTTGGTGTTGCGGCATCCCCAGTCCAGATGCTTTGCATTGAGGTCCCCAGCAACAAGTGCAGGGGAACCAGGACGCAGCAGGGCATCAAGGCAGCGAGTTTGCAGCGTTTTTCTAGGTGGATTGTAGACGGAAGCAATCTCCAGTTCGGCTCCGCTGTAGTGGATGGCAATCCGGGTGATCTCAGCTCCTGGGGCAGGGACTTCTGCCAGGAGACGATGGGTCACTCGCCGATGCACCATGATCGCCGAGCCTCCGCCGGGTCGGTTGTTCTGCAGCTGCCTATCGGTGCGGTATATCTGGGTATATCTGGTAATTGGGGATATTGAAGCGATCTGTCGCCCTGAAGTGAGTCTCCTGTAGAAGAGCGACGTCCACATCCATTTCAGTTAGTAGCTGACCGAGTTCCAGCCGCTTGTTTGCCAGCCCGTCGGCGTTCCAGCTGACAACTCTCAGCTTACCCATGGACGTTGGCGGACAACGTGTCCATGAGGCGTGACATCAACGCCACTATGTTGGTCAGCTGAGTAAGAATCTGATTTAGTCTTACCTTGAGATCCTGAGGCAGGAGGGAAGTTGGGTGAGAAATCGGCGTGATGTTTTTTGTGGGCGGCTGGGCTTGTAGTTCGGGGCTGGAAGCAGGCTTAGGTGGCTCAGCACGAGATCTCGGTGTGGGCCTGGGTAGTGTTGGTCTGGCAGGGGCAGGAGTGTCCTCGATTGTTGGGTTCTCTAGTTGATGAGAGGCAGGTTGTTGACGTGTCTCGGAGGTTGAGGTCTTCGGAGTTGAACGAGAACGAGCCCCCCGATTTTCCGGCTTCCGAGCTGGGCGATGACGGCGACGCCTTACCATCTCGAAGTCATCTTCCTCCCGGTTTTCAGTGGAGGGCTCCAAGGTGTCATCTACGGTGGCAGGAGGGGCAGGAGCAGGAGCTTCTCGAGGCTTAGGAGGCTCAATCCTGGAAGGTACAGGCCCAACTACGTGACCGATTTCACCTCGCGCGCTATGTCCGTAAGTAAAATTTATATTTTCGTACTATTAAATTAGCCCTTTGATGCCAAACATATAAAAATGAATGTAACGTAAAGTAATGTTGTAAATAGTAAAGTAAGTTACCCTTGAAGATCTTTTATTTGCTTGATTGAAATGGATACAAGTTGTGACGTCGTCCTTCTGACGAGCACGTTGTGATAAGTTTTTTGTCTCATTAAATGGCTAATACCGTTGCGAATTTGTTTTAGGCGAGCTCACGTATTATTTGAGTAGATGGCTACCAGTTTCATAACTTCTACTCCTCTTCTAGTAATTACCGACTAGAAATAACCCTTCTTAGACTACAGCTTCAATGTCTCGTGCCAAGACCCCGACACCCGGGTTGTGAGTCTACATATTGAGAAGGGAAGTAAAATCTTAAAGTTTTATAAAGTAAAATATCGTAGGCATAATTCCATAGAACATTGGATATTTTAGGCCCACCTATCAGATATACATCTTAGTTCTTGTACTGTAATTGGCAGCAAAGTGGCAAGGCATACATTTAATTTACCAACTAAAAGTGGTGCTTGTAAGTTTCATTAATTAAATTGAACTTATAAGTAAACTTTGCAATTCGAGTATTTATTACTACGACCTCAGAAGTCACCACCCCCTTGTGTTATCGTCATTCGGTACACTGTGTCAGAGGTAAATAGGGCATTTAAAGTTTACGGACACAACCAAAAATATTTGGACGTGAATCCTTATGAAGACGTTGCAAAATGTCGCAGTTTGCATAACTTACTATTACTATTACATTCAGAGCGTTATACACATGCAAACCAAGGTTTATAACGATTTGAAAAATATGGCGTATTAGTAATGAAAATGTTTTATTCGGTAGAATCCATAAACCGAAGGCAATGACATATATACACTTTATTTCATAAAATAAACTTACAAAAATAATGTTCTATGCTTGGTCCTGAATCGAAAGCCCTCTCACATTTATTTATCAATCTGTACAGTTATTTAGTTGTATTTTATATAATACATATTTTCGCAACCCTGTTACTCGTTACTGGTTAATATACAGTTACATTCGATGTTCTTGGAACTAAATTCTTGGCGGATAAATAATCTAATTGGCACGCTTATTAATTTTATCTCTCGTGAACTTTGTAGCTGCCGTTACTGCTTCCGAGTAAGATCTCGCGCGACTTGTCCGTAAGTAAAATTTATATTTTCGTATTATAAATTAGCCCCTTCATGCGAGACACCTAATTTTGAATGTAATATAAAGTAAATTTGTAAATAGTAAAGTAACTTACCTTGGTTTATTTGTTTTATTTGGATTAATATTCATAATGGTGTGGTGATGTCCTTCTGACGAGACCACGTTGTCGTGAATCTGAAGTTGTCTCGATAAATGGCAAATACAGTCGTGATTTTGTTTTAGGCGAGTTCAACCGAGTCTCTTATTTTTACTTTGAATTTCTGAGTTGATTTTAATTATGAGTACAACTTCTAGTCTACTAATCTTCACTTTTTCCGACTACAGCTGCAATGTAGAGCCAAGATGCTGACGCCCGCGCTTGTGAGACATCAACGTGAAGGGAAGTCGATTTTAAAGTTTTAAATAATTATTAAGTTCGTATGCAAAATCCCCATAGAACATTGGAACCATTAGACCCACATCCATTAAATTATTTCGTTCATTTTTACTTTATTTAGCAGCAACGTGGCAATACATTATTTTATTTTTACATATAGAAGTGGTGTGTTTATGTCTATTTGCCACAATTAAATATATAAAATGTGAAAATCAAGTATTCATTACTTGGCCCCTCAGCGGTATTTAACCCTATGTGTTTCGTCCTTTCGGTACAAATCTATGAACTGCATTGTTCGAAAGTGTTTCTATAGAAACAACATTTAGAATGATTTCAGTGTTTAGTCGCCTTCAACCGTTGTGAACTGTATTAATTTTTTTAAAGGTGTGTATCCTAATACAACATTAAACTTATCTACAATAATATTAATATATCCCTCAAGTCAGCACATTGTGCACTTGAAAGACTCGGTACAATTAATTCCACTACACTAACGCTAAAACCTAAAGATCATACGGCGTAGCGTCTTTATTTATATTATTTAAATTGTAACCGAGAATCAAACCAGTTTTCGTGTAATCTCAACCGGATTTTTTATATAAAACATATTTTCCAGCGTAAATCTGCGCGGACTACTCAATAATTTAAAAAATCTATAATCTGAAAATAAAAAACGCTGTTATAAAGTATTTATGCCATAAAGTTCCATAATTCACATTGAGAATTTACGGATCTTTTCGTGTAGATGTATATAGTCTGCGGTAGATAGCAGCACACGTGACGTAAACCGGGATCTCAATTCTCCAACCTAATAAGGGAGGGGGGTATTACATGGTAGAAGGGTGACGACCTGCCCAAGGACTGGCCCTAGTACCATGTAATGCCCTAACCTGGGTGCGCATAACAGTGTCACTGCAGCCATTGCTGTTGGTTCTAGTAACAGTGGTGAATGCACGGCTACTGTTTTAAGCACAGGCAGTCCCAATCCCTGCCAAGGTTGGACATTTGAGGTTTTTAAAGTATCAGTTTAATAGACATTTCGTTTGTGGCATATTTTCGCGGGACCTTTTTTAAATTCTCACCAATCATAAAACAATCGGTAAAGGATAAAGTGTTTTTTATAAAAGTCCAACATGACCGAACAAGCATGTTGTTAATTACTTTTTACTGTGCTATGAGTAAATGTTTATACTATATGCAAATTAGTTCAGAATTTGTAAATTAGTGAAGAAGTCCCGACATGGACAGACTGGCATGTCGCTTGGTTTTGAAAAAAATTGTATTTTCACTATAAAAATTAAAAAATCCTAATTCGTGATGCGATTTCTTTCATCAAATTCCTGCATGACGAGCTGGTCTGTCACTGGTGCGGCAACATATATTTCTTTAACACAAATTTTTATTAAGTTTATATTCTAAACCTGCTGTTAACATCTTTACAAAGTGAGTTCACAAAGTTTTCCACCTATATGCTTATTTTAATAAAATTCCCACACGCCCGAGCCAGAGACATGGAAATCATTATACATTAAAGCTCGTTCTTCTTTTTCGCACTGGAAAGGATATTTTAATTTGAAACTGTTATCAGGATCGATTACAATCTGAATGCTTAAATAATTAAAATCTATAAATCGTCCCCAATGAGCGTTACTCTGCGTTACTGTTCTTCCTCCAGATGTATTTCAGTTCCAATTTGCTCAACTTGAAAAAACTGTAACCTAAAGAATACTTACTAACGGTAACTAAACGGTTAAGTAAAAGATGGTGATTCGTGTCTGGTCAATGTCCAAAATGGGGTGAAACCAAATGTGACCGGCAAGATGTACTGTAGAATCCTGTTCCTATTGTCAAAAAAGAATACCTTAGGGCTTCTTATACCTGAAGAAGAGGATAGAATCCCATCCTCGAAACGTTGGGTTCTATTTTTGTAACGTTATCTATGCCGAATCCCTATTGATACAGAATTTCAAATTCTTTTAACAAGCTGTAGTGATGTGAGATCGTTATTGTTGACTTCCACAAATCCCAAATTCCCTACAACATTGATGCCATTCTACCTGAAGTTGTGATAACGTCTAATATTTTATATTATATTTCTTATTTTATAGCTTTGCAAAAGTTATGAGTAGCCCTTTTTAGACATTCAGAATGTACCAACCTTCCATATTATATTGTATGGAATGAGTAGGTACCATAATCAAGATTGTGTAAGGCAAGCGCTTTAAGACAATCTACATCACCTGGAACAAATTTCTTGTAACGAATAAACTAGAAAGGTTACAAGGAAATACGTAGAACATAAAGTTAAACAATAACAAAACAACCAAATTCTGCAAGGACACCCAGGAACTATTTCAGATCAAACTCAAAGAGGCGTCTGTCTCTGTAAAAAAACAACTGTTGGTGTGAAGCTTGCCATTATCTTACTGTAAAATACTATATCTAGGTTGGAATGTTGACGCAAAGTTAGAAAATTCTAAAAGAAAATGAAACTTGTGTGTTAATCCGAAACTACACTGTCACTGGTGAGCACGTGAGTTGATTTTAGACTGTTGGGAGACATTTGCACTGAGTAATGTTCTTCCCCATCTTAGCTCTTTCTCCCCATTCCCCTCTACCTTATCTATGACAAAGAGTTTTAAAGCAAATATTTATGTTTTTGTTCTGAGTTTAATTTTAAGAAAGCTTCTTCGATGAACCGCTGGGCTGTCATTTGCTTTTATAAAGAAATATAATTCAAGGACTCCCAAATTCCAGTGCTTGGTAACAAGAATATAAACAAAAACTAAATGTGTATGTGACAGGTTATTTAACCATATTTGCCTTTTAAAGTTACTTGTATTCTTTTATGATATTTGTCTTTGTGAAATGTACAGTGAATTTTATATTCGGGTCCTTAATACACACAGATATCGTTTACCAACACAGATGTCATACTATAACTAACCTAGACAAAGTTGTTTTCTATTTCTTGAGGCCTTCAATCAACCATGAATTCCCTATTAACTTGTGCGCGCTGCATGATTGTTGTGTCCGAAAGCGATAAAAGCATAAAGTGCTATGATTGCGACAGATGGTTCCATTCTGAATGCGTTAAATTGAGTTCGTCTAACTACAGGCGCTAATCTAATTATACGTCATTGAAATGGCATTGCAACAGAGTTGACTGTATCAATGTGGGAAGAGCTCCCACGTCCTCTACAGGCATTTTAGAAGATATTCTGAAGAAAATGGACTGTCTAGCAACCAAAGCCGACATCGAGCCGATTTCAAACGACATTGCTTCCCTGAAAAATGACCTCGAAAAACTCTCGAAGGTCATGTCGGATTTCGAGTCACGTCTGTGTAAGGTAGAAGTCGATGTCAAACATCTACTTGAAGATGCCCAAACAAGGAAACATACCCCCACGGTGTCTGTTGATGAAGTGTTCTCCGAGATGGTCGATCGCACAGCTAGATAATCCAACATTATTATTTTCAATGCTTCTGAAAGCCAAAGCCTTCAGGTGTCTGTCAAGAAGGCTTACGATTTGGAATTAATTAAAAATATTCTGACGGCTGCTAACGTCTCTATAGACAAATTTACTTTCTATCGGATTGGGAAATCCTCATCTAAGCATCCTCGTCCCATCGAACTCATCTGGAATACGCCAGCCGAAGCAAAAGATTTCTTAAAAAATTTTCAACTGACGGATTTCAAGAATCTGATCTTTGCTTAGCAGAGGTCTCTATTTCCTACGATAGGACACCCAAAGAACGGAAGTATCTCGATGGGCTCCGTCAACCCCTGAAACCCCGAACTGAAAACGCTGAAAATGACCTCACCATCAAGTACATAAATGGTACGCCACACATTGTTAAAAAGTAAAAAAAACTACCTTCTAACGGATCAACTTACCTAGACATCTACTATCAAAACGTCAATGGACTGAGGTCCAAACTTACTGAACTCGTCAATCGGTAGCTTCTTGCATGCACGATATTTTGGTACTCACTGAAACTAACCTTACACCCAACATATGCACAAGTGAGCTTGGCTTTCTTAATCAGCAGGTGTTCAGGAAAGATAGAAGTCCTGAAACCAGTGAAAAGGCTAGTGGAGGTGGGGTTGTGGTTGCTATATCACAAAACATAATGTGCTCAGAGGTTCCCACTGATACTCCTTTGGAAGCTGTCTTTGTTTCCATCCATCTGTGCCCTGGTGTGAAAATGCTTCTAGGTGGCATATATATTCCACCCAACAAATCCGCTGCTACTTACATTAGCTTTCTGGTGCACTTGAAGAGATTATTAACTCCAATGGTTTCTACAACATTATTTTGATGGGTGGTTTTAACCCACCGAACATGGACTGGACCTCCTCAAATGTGAATGGCATTGGACCGTCACAACACTTGCGAAATATGGCGACCATGCTTGACCTTAAGCAAATAAACTGTGTTCCTAATCGCAGAGGTGTAATACTTGACCTTGTGTTCTCCTCTTATCAAGATATTGCGACCTGTCGTGATCCTGATCCAGTACTTCCTGAGAACGACCATCATCCTTCACTGTCTTTAAAAACGTCACTGCCAACGTCGTCTCGTCCAAATGTCACTTACCACACTAATGTGAGACGCTGTGACAATGTAAAGGTCCTGCAAGAGCTACAGGACTTGGACTGGGAAATCGTCACCTGCCATGAAGACATAAATGTAGCTTTCAAGGCGTTTGTTGACACCATATCAGAGAGTGTATTGAGAAACTCCTATCACAATGTCCGGTGGATCAGTCTTTCTAGCATGGTTCTCCAAGAAGCTCATTCATCTTACCATTCAAAAGAAAGTCCTACATAAACGGTATACAACTTCTTTATCTCAGTCTAGTTATACTCGGTTCGCCATAGTTAGAGCACAATGCAAGACCCTATCAGGAACCTGTTTTGACCAATACATCAACAAGGTGCAGAGCTCAACCAATGAAAACCCAAAGGCTTTCTGGAGTTATCTGAAGAAAGTAAATACCACCTGCACTGCGACTACCATGCACCTTGATGGCAACTCATCTCAATCCAATAACGTCATAGCAAATATGCTGACTTTTTGCGTCAGTGTATTCTCTTGATGATAACACATCACAAATGGAATGCTCAAATTCACTTTCCCAAGACATGATATCCTCCTGCCACTTTAATACCGAGGATGTATTGAAGGTGCTCAACAGTCTCGACGTCACCAAGGGCCCAGGTTCAGACTCAATTCCTCCATCCGTAATTAAACACTGCGCAAAACTGCTTGTTCAACCTCTCACCAATTTATACAATAAATCTCTATCCGGCGGAGTTTTCCCTGAGATCTTCAAAATAGGTCATATAGTGCCCATTCACAAAAACGGCTCTTCCAGTGACATAAGAAATTATAGACCCATAACAATATTACCAATCTTGGCAAAGGTATTTGAGAGACTTGTCCTAAATAAGATTATTTTCCAAGTCAGAAATATGCTACATCCAAGTCAGCACGTGTTCCTGTCTAACAAATCAACAACCACTAACCTCGTACAGTTTCAAACCTACATCATAGAGGCTTTTGCACAAAGACAGCAGGTGGACTCAATAGAGCTGGACTTCTCAAAGGCTTTCGACAGGGTATGCCACTCCATCTTTATCCGCAAACTTGAGGCTTATGGTTTCACAGGACATCTTCTCAACTGGTTTGACAGTTACCTGCGTGGGCGCATGCTTCAGGTTAGATACAAAAATACCTTGTCCCACAGCTTTCCAGCTTTATCTGGCGTCCCACAGGGTTCTCACCTAGGCCCCATCATGTTCAACCTATACATTAATGATGTCGTTAATGCCCTCAAATGCAACCACCTGCTCTTTGCCGACGATATAAAATTATTCATGAAGATTTCTACCGACCATGATGCGGCTCTGCTGCAGAAGGACATCAACTTGGTTGTCCGTTGGTGTAGTACGAACAAAATGTCTTTCAATATCAGCAAATGCACCTCTATTACTTTTCATCGCACCATAAACCCAATTATATTTGATTATTCAATCACGGATACACCATTGGTCAGGGTTAGTGAAACCAAGGATCTTGGTGTTATATTTACCACCAATCAAAGTTGGGAGCAACACGTTATGACCACATGCAGCAGAGCCCTCAAACTTCTCGGTCTTCTCTTCAGAGTTTCTAAGCCTTTCTCCTACCTGCGCGTCTTTGAGGACGCTGTATTGCTGCTTGATAAGACCACACCTTGAATATTGTTGCGTCCCCTCACCAGTTGCACTTGAGGGATAGCATTGAGAGGGTGCAGAGGAGGTTCCTGAGAATTGCGGGAGTGCGCCTTGGATTTAGGTATCTGGATGTCCCAGTACAAGAGATTTCGTCTTATCTTAACTTACCTTCACTTGAAACAAGACGCTTCATCCATGACGTTCTCTTGTACAAGCTGGTTAACGGAATCATCGATTGCCCAGACCTGCTACAGAAAATAAATTTCCAAATTCCCACTGGCACAAGATCTAGAGTATTTTTTGCAAGAACTTCGGTGACAACTTCCTATGCAGCCAACAGTCCTGTGATTAGGATGCAGAGACTTGCATGCTTGCTACCAGAATCGACCCTCTGGAGTGAGAGGGTGGTGTGAGAGCAGAGCGATATTGCCAGTAAATAGTCCGCTGTCAGGACCTCGACCAGGCACTCTCCTTGCCGCCTCGCAACGGGTTATAAACCGATCTGAATCGAAACCGTTTTTTAATAAATCAAATTACGCGCGCTTTTTATGGTCTCAACACATGCCTCAATATAGAGTGGAGTCTTTTTACATTTCCAGTAAGGGTTGATGTTGATCAGTAGTTGTAGGTATAGGCATCTGTATCGATTTTGGTTATCAATATATGTGATATTTTTATACACAAGTCTTTCCGTTAAAACTTTTCTTCGCAGGTTTACAGATTCTACAGCTGATTCAGATTGTAAGGCGATTATAGGAGATGATTTGAGGGCTCCTAAAGCTATCCTTAGAGCTTGGTTTTGAATTTGTTCTATTTCTAACAATTTGTGTTTTGAACAGTTCCCAAACAGAAACGAGCAGTAATCAAGTTTAGATCTAATTAAGCTTTTATAAACTGTAAGTGGGAAATGAGAATTAACACCGTTTCTTCCACAAGTAATCATCTTGATGATATTCTGATCTTTACTGCATTGGTTTATTAAGTTGTTTATGTGTTCATCAAATTTTAATTGATTATCGATCGTTATACCGAGAATTTTAACTCTTGACTCAATTGGGAGTTGTTGACCTTCAACTTTAAGATTTATAACATTGTTTATCCTCTTCTTTCTAGATACAACCATAGCTTTGCATTTACTCACACTTAAACTAAAGCTCATTTTATTGAAAAGGTTATCAATATTTGTGAGTGCGGTCTGCATTTTAACCATTACTTGATCGATTTTCTTATTACTTGAGTACAAAGCCACATCATCAACATATTGTAGGGATATGACTCCTTCAGGCAAACAATTATTTATTTCTGCCAAATATAATGAGAATTGCAATGGGCTCAAGGTACTTCCCTGAGGCAGACCTTTACAGGTCACTCTAGATATGGTGCCTTGGTTTGAAACCAAATTAAGTGATCTACCCACAAGCCACTTTTGACAATGAATGATAAACTTTTTGGGAACACCATAAATGTACATTTTTCTAAACAGATAGGGTAAATTTACACTATCATATGCACATGATATGTCTAGACTTGTTAATATTAATGTTTCGTTAAAATTTCGAGCAGTTTCCATATCCAGTATTAGGTTTAGTAGATAGTCGGCGCATCCTTTGTTTCTTCTAAATCCATACTGAGTTGAGGGAATCAGATTGTATTTCTCTACATACCATTCCAGTCTTTTCTTTATCATACCATTCATCACCTTAATAAAAACAGAAATCAAAGAAATCGGGCGGTACGATTCCTCATGATCTTTCTCTTTACCTGGTTTAAGTAGAGCTATGACTTTTATATCTTTCCATTTTTGTGGTAAGCTTAGGTTGTCATTCCAAATATTATTATATATATTAAGTAGTACGTTTAAGGCCTCCTCAGGTAGGTGAGTTATCATACTATAGGAAATGAGGTCATTTCCTGGAGCAGTGTCTTTTTTCTTTGTTTTAAGAACTGCAATTAACTCAGTCATTGTGAAGTTTTCTTCAAGTATGTGATCTGTATCCTTTATTTTTGGTGTGGAGATCTCTTCAGCTTGTGGAACGTGATCTGGGACAATGTGTTTCATAAACGTCTCTGCTAGGTGCTGGTCTTCTTTGATAAGTGATATTTCATTATTGATTTTGTTTGTTTTCAGTTTTCTTATGACCTTCCATGCAAATTTGCTATTTTTTTCTCACCTATGTTTGCACATAATTTATGCCATTCATTCTTTTTTGCCCTTTCGATTGTGTCTTTACCTTTTAACTGAGCTTCTTGATATTTTTGGTAACTAACAGGGTTCATATCCATCTTGAATTTCTTAAAACTAAGCCTTCGTTGAACAATTGCATGAGAACATTCAGCAGTCCACCATGATTTTGGTGTAAAGCCTTTTTGGTTACTTAAAATAGGACTGTTCCATTCGGGTATTGATTTATCTGCTGCATTGTTCATAATTTTTTCCAACATTTCTATTTGGATGTTTAAGGACTCGTTGACAATATTTTTCACATTTTCTTCCACTAATTTTTAATATTTTTGCCAATTTGCTTTCTGAAAGTTCCTTCTTGGTGTTTCTACCTTATATGGTGAATGTTTAACTGAATTTAGAGTCATTACTATTGGAAAGTGGTTGCTCCCCATCGCATCAGATAGGACTTCCCAGTTATCAAGATGTGTGTAAAGTTCAGGGGTTAAGAATGTTAGGTCTATGGTTGACTGATTATGAAATAAGCTCGGAATGGTTGTGAAGGAATGGTCGTTAGCCAGTATAAAATTTGAGTTACTGAAATTCCTAAAGATGTCATTACCTCTTTTGTCAGGTTTTTTGCAGTTCCAGAACTGATGGTGAGCATTAAAATCTCCACAAATCATTGTATTACCTTGATCCAAGCTAAAAATATACTCTTGCCAAAAGGAGCAATTTATTGGTTTATTGGTACAATATACGTTGTATATATTTAATGATCTAAAAGAGTTGGTTATTGTTATGCCTAGGATTTGAATATTATTCTTATTATGTTCTTTGATTATTTTAGCGGTCAGAGAGTTATGAATAACGAAAGCTACACCTCCATAACCATCTTCTCTATCAAGTCGTAATATTCTGAAATTGTTATCTCTGATCGTATCATGTGGACAAAGCCATGTTTCTTGTAGGATTGCAATATGAATCTTATTTTTTATCATATATTGAATAAGTTCTGCCCATTTTTGTTTGATAGACCTTAAGTTCCATTGAATCAAATTTCATTGATTATTTTCTTTTCTGTTCATTGCAGAAGTTTCGTGGATTAGGACCAAAAAATACTGTCTTTGGGGTCTATTTGTTTGTTTCCTGATTTATTTGATGTGTTTTTATTATATGTCTGGATTATATTTCCAGGTTTTTGAGACTCTAATAAATCTTTAAGAAGCTGTGCCAGTAAGTCATCTACCTTTTGTTTATTAATGACCCCTTCGCCTTGTATTTTGGTTCTCAATTCTTTAATTTTGTCATTTAATAATTTTGTTAAATGTCCGCTATTCGCGGGCGTTGAGCGTTCGATTTTCGGATTTTTGTTTGCAGGTTGGTATGATATATTGTCGATACTTGAACTGGAGGTCCTACTATATGATTTTTCAGACAAGTTTTCCTTTGGTTTGACAAATCTTGGTTTGGTATTGATAGGTTTGTCAAGTGTTGTATTGCTGGGTTCTATTATATCACTGAGTCCTAGAAATCTATTACTTGAAAACAGAAGGGAATGATCACTGCCGGTAATTGATGGAGGTTGACTGTAGAATGCAGTCTGCTTTGTTATAGTTGCATATGATTTCCTCTGGATGCTGTATGGATTATGTTTTAGGTTATTTGTTGGGAAGTATTTACTTGCCGTCAAAAAATCTTCTCTATGGACAGACATCCTTTGCATAATGTTTTTTTTGTCTCTCATATTCTTTGCACGACTTACTGTTGCTACTGTGGTTACCATGGCAGTTGACACATTTTTTTGACTGTGTACATTCACCATTGTAAAACCTCAGTCCGCAGTCTCTGCATATCTTTTCAAATTTGCAAGGAGACTTAGCTACATGGCCATATTGAAAACAGTTATAGCATTGCTTGATAGGCAACATGTACCGTTCAATGGGTATTTGCACATAATTTAGATACACAAAATCTGGAAGCTGGTCTGATTCAAATGTTAAAGTCATGAAATGTGTGTCTGTTACTTGTCGGTTTACATACTTTGTAATTATTTTGGCATGAACTATGGGATAGGGGGACTTACTCTCACTTATCACTTCTTGTTCAGTAATTTCAGGTTCGATATACGCAACCCCAGTGATTTCCATCTTACTGGCTGGTATAAAAACATTAAAATTATTTAAATGAACACAATTTACTAACTCATTTGCCGAAAAAGCATCTTCACAAATCACAGTTAGATTTCTGCCTACTCGTTTAATATGGTCAATTTTACAGTCTCCATTTTTAAATATTTTGCCTACCAAAAATGGGTTGATTTTTTTCCCGTCCCTGCTTTGTATGATTACTTCATATGGTCCTTTGTTTGATTCGTTGTATAATCTCAACCGTCTAATGTTAGGTCTTTTTGCCACATGATTTGTGTCCAAACTGGAGGCATTGGGTCTAGGATTTTGTTCTGTTGGATTAATACAATTATCACCTTCACTGAACTTTCTTTTCTGTTGACCTACGTAAGTAGTGTTATGGTCTGATTGTACTGTAACATTTTCTGCAAAATCATGATTGACGTTCGTATTTTCTATTTCTAGACCTATAATCGAAGCAACCGCCAGTTGAGTTTCCATTTCCAATTTCTGTGATTCAATATCTCCTGGTGGGGAGTTCGCTGAACCTGACATTTTGTCAGGACCAACCTACCGGAATAAATAAAATGTGTGTAAATGTGACGTATAATTTCACAAAATTTCAAAGGATAGAAATTTGATGCCTAATAAATGTCTAACTTTGCCAATAGTGGCACAGACACAACACACACCTCAGTTAAACCATAATGTTTTGAGGTTAATCAAATGGAAAATGATATTTAGGTAAGTTTTAAAAAGGCAACCGCAAGTATAAAATCTAAAATCTCAAGATTGTATCGACAAACACACAATTCGACGTATTTAACTCAAATGATGATGTTCTTGAATAACACTCAATCATTCAATCTTAGCAACGCAACACAACAACGATGTTGACACCATGTAAACAAAAACTGTGCAGTAAAGTAATAATACAAACAATTTAGATTTAAATAAAAACATATGTCTTGAAAAATACAAAGAGATAAGATTTTAAAGGCCAGGAAGTATGTCTATTGTATATATAAAAATTAGTATTTAATTAGATTAAAGGCAGTAACGGTGAATTTTGTAGAGGTCCAGGCTCATTATTTACTAAATAATTTTGGTTCTTCTGCATAAAAAATAGTTTCGTAAGCATCGAGGAATTTGTTGTTTTTGATTTCTTTTAATAATTTGACTTGTGAAAAACAGTGTCCAGTATGAAGTGCATGTTTCGCCATGGCCGATCTTTCCTCTTGTTGATACTTCAGACATGCTTTATGTTCCTTTACTCTCTTTTTTATTTTCCTTTTTGTTTGGCAAATATATTTGAAATCACAGTTGTCACAATTAATTTGATAGATTCCAGATTTTTCATCATCTCACAAAATAAAAAGTTATCATTTATTGGAGTGTTTGATCATATATTAAGCAGAGAAGATAAGATTAACGAAATGGTTAAAAATACAAATCTTTCTATTGAGACAAAATCACAATGTTATGTAAAACACACACACACACACACACACACACACACACACACACACACACACACACACACACACACACACACACACACACACACACACACACATATATATATATATATATATATATATATATATATATATATATATATATATATATATATATATATATATATATATATATATATATATATAAAACTTACTCTCCCATTACAAATCATGAGTTTCTGCTGTTAGTTTACTTTTTCATTAAATGCTAAATAATAACACAATTAAAATTCTTCACTTGTTTCTGTATAAAGTTGCAGAACACATAAATGAAAATAACAATATACATGTCACAACTGTGGCAAAACTACACACAAATGTACTTTTTAAGATTAGGATGATAGAGATTAACCTACATTTAAATAAAAACAAGCAAAACAGAAATTTAACAGTAATTGCACTGTAATATCAATCGTATATCAACTGTAAGCTCGACTGTAACAATCGGAATGTTACCGCCATGAAGCATGTTTCTGTTCAGTTAGTTCAGTTACGAAGCACATGTAGAATGGATAGAGGCCATGAACGAGGCGAGGGAGAAGATGAGATGAAAATAAACAGTATTATAAGTAGACTTTAATAATTAAACGTATTTTGGAAACTTCTAAAGTAAATATTGTTGGTAAACGTAAATTATTTCGTTAAAAAATCTCATCAGTATTCTATTGGATTTACTTCAAAGACTAATAAGGAACATTCAAAACTGTATTTAATGGAAATTAAAAAAATGTATTGTTTAAAGTAGTGGTTTAATTTGTAAATGTCTTTGGTACATTAAAATATCTGATCATAAATATAGAATGTTGATAAATAAAGTGCTAATTTTGTCTTTATTAAATATTTAAACTATTTTATTGACAAAAAATATTGTGAAGCTAGTGTAGGCGTCAAGAAATTATTGACGGCTGTGGAACTTGAGAAATACAGAAGGGCTGATACAATACTCCAGCTGTTTCCTTACATCAGCTGCTTTATATAAACTCTCTCAAAGCTTCTGGTCACGATTTTTCAAAACTATCCGAGAAAGAACAAAGGAGTTTTCTATTCCCTCGCGTACACTATTTCTGTCCAATGTACAGTTGGTTGGAACATACGTTTGCTTATATATCACCTGGATATATGTGGGTCATACATAGCTTACCGGTTTTATTATCGCTTAGAATTGCGATATTAGAGTTTTTTAAAGAAAACCGCAAACTGTTTCGAAATATAAATCAAAACAATGTCTGAAACACTGTCAATATCAGTTTCCCTCGTAAAAGTCGAATTGAAATACAAATATTAGTTATTTAAAAGGTAACGCTTTTCAATTCCAAATGCTTCAACGAAATTACATGTTTGTTTGATTTCTCTGCGGGAACAGTTCTTTAATCTTTTGCGTTACACAAAATGAAAAGAGAAAGTGCCAATAACACCAAAGTTCTTTTATTACTTTGCTAAGAAATGAAATGGGCACA